>NC_043700.1:114489718-114498011 GCF_006229205.1 Suricata suricatta
TTTGACTTCTTCTTTGCCAATTCTGATGCCTTTTATTTCCTTTTGTTGTCTGATTGCTGATGCTAGGACTTCCAGCACTATGTTAAACAGCAGTGGTGAGAGTGGGCACCCCTGTAGTGTTCCTGATCTCAGTTTTCCCCCATTGAGGATGAGATTAGCTGTGGGCTTCATTTTGTCATTTTTGCTAGTTTTCTGTCTCTTGTCAGTTTTAAAAAGCTTGTTGTGCACTGTGTACCTGTTATTATTGCTCTGTTAAAGGAGGCTTATTGACTGTCCAGGGCCTGTCATTTCAGAAAATATTCTTTTAATGGTGTCTCTCAGCTTCTCTTGTTGTGCCTTTGATTATTTTATTTCCCTACTCAGTGATATTTGGGACTCACTGTCATGCACACTTTGGCTTGTTTCTTGGGGTAGCCCTAAGAAAGAAAACAAACACAGAGGGAATAGAAGCACGCAAACACACAGACAAATCAAACAAACAAATTAAAAGGGGGAAAGGAAGAAAAGAAAAGGGAGAGGAAAGAGAGGAAAAGAAGAGAAAAAAATAAAGGGGGACAGAGGCAACAAAGGACAATGGACAGTCTAAAAATGTATAACTAGTCGAGGGGAGAGATAAGGATGAGATAAGGGAGAATATATCTGGATGGCAAGAGGGAGGGAAAAAAAGAGGGAGAAAGGAAAAAGGGAAATGAGTAAAAATTAAAATTTTAAAAGTAAAAAAGGTAATAACAATAAAAAATAAGTACAAAAAAACCCAGAAAACAAAAAATCAGCAGTTCCACCTTGTGGCTAGGCGTGGTTTGGTGTATGTAGGTCTCGGGGGCTGCTCTCAAAGGCCCCGCCATGGTGGTTGCAGAGGCTGAATGATGGCGCCCCAACCTCCCCTGGTACTAAGCGCTGTAGGCCACTCTAATGAGTCCAATCTCCTTGTGCCGCAGCTGAGCCAAGCTGTATTTTCCAGGCCTGTCTCGTTTCAAAATCCTATTCCATGACTTTTATGGTACCACAGATGAAATGTACTCACTTTGGCGGCTGGCTTCTTAGCCGGGATCTCATAGGGGGAGGGAGCAATTTCTCCTGGCTAGGAGGAGGGAGGAGTTTCTCTTGGCCCCAGCAGGGATTTGCATAGCTGCTGCTGGAGGCAAGGTGCACTGCAGGAGGCAAAGTTTGCACCCCCACAGATGCCGCAGCCAACTCCCAGCCCTCAGCTGGGACCCCGGGTAGTGGGAAAGAGCAGTTTCTCTTGGCGCCTGCTGGAATTTGCTCTGCTGCTGCCTTAGGCACAGGGCGCTGCTGGAGATGAGGTGCACACTCCCGAAGCCGCAGCCAAAGTGCATGCCCTCACTGCTGCCGCCGCCAACTCCCTGCTGGGTTCGCGTAGGGATGTGGGCTCTTTTTTCCCTGTTGGCACCCAGGATTTGGGATTCATGTGGTCAATGCTGGAGGCGAGATGTGCTGTGGAAATGAGGTGCGTGCTCCCACTCCCCCAGCCAAGGTCGAAGTGAGTGCCCCCGGGGCCACCTCCGCCTCTGCCACAGACGCCCTGCCAGGATCACGCAGGGGTGTAGGCTGTTTTTTTCTGTAGTGAGAGTTTTTCTCTCCATGCGAGGTTAAACGTTCTTTATCTCTTCTCTAGAAACAGTACTTCAGTTTCTCTTTCTCTTCCCTTTGTCTCTCGGGGGCTCCACTCGCTTGCCCCGTGTTGGGCTGGGGCACTCACCTTCCCTGCCCTTCTCAGGCTGGCCCATTTTCCAATCTCCCCAGTTCGCACTCACTCACTCAGGCTTCTTTGAGCCTGTCTTCTTTCTGGAGTCTGTATATTCTCCTTCCACTCTTGCAGATGAGAGTAATGTCCTTCTCAGTTCAACAGATGGGGCGGATGAAGTTTACAGAGCTCCCTTCCTCTCTGCCATCTTGGCTCCTCCCCCCTACCTTTAAAGATCTCTTAAAGACAAATTTGATTTTCACTTTTCCTTAAGACTTCTTTTACTCAGATGCTTCTTTCACAGCAGAGAATTAATAAAGACTTAAATACAAATGGAAAATGAAAGAAAAGCAATAGAAAACTTGTAATTCTCACCACACACCACCACCACCACCACAGCAACAGTAGTAAGTATATAAAAAAAGAAATCAGGTTTTTAAATGACAGGTTTCTGCCATGATTAAAGCTCACAACATGCCTATAAGAATTCTAGACACTCTCTTATCCACAGTTCACTTTATAAAATAATTACGGTCCACTACAAAACATTTATACACACGCTTCTCATGCACTTTGCCTCAAGTTTCTCTAATGTCTCCAAACGGCATGTTTATCTTAAATCCTGGTATACTGGAGCTGGTGATAGCCATGTTGTTATCTTTACAATTAATGTACCCCCTACCAACACCCCCCACACACAAAATTCTACCTTTGCTACTTGTTAAGTACCTACCTAAGAGTTCTAATTTCTTGTTTGAAGGATTAAGATTACACGGTTGACACACAATCACGCTAGATGGCAGTGGTTGAAATTTTACTTTAACTGTACGAGACAAGAAGTAGTGTTGTTCCCATCACTAAGCCACCTTGTAGGAATGCTTTGACAATAAGCATAACAGTGGGGGCACCTGGGTGGCTTGGTTTAAGTGTCCGACTTTGGCTGAGGTCATGATCTCCCAGTGGTTCATTACTTCAGGCCCTCATCAGGCTCTCTGCTATCAGTGGAAAGCCAACTGTGGATTCTCTGTCTCCTTCTCTTTGTCCCTCCCCCACTGTCACTCTCATTCCCAAAAATAAATAAAACATTAAAAAATAAGCATAATAAACAAGAAGTATGTGCATAAATAAGAAAAGATTTATCTATGTTGTTGGGATAAGAGATGTGATAGGTACTCCAGGTCAAAAGTGAGGCAAGTACAAAGAAGCTAACAGTAAAAATACACAGTATGTTTGGAAACTTGATAGTCTGCTCTGTCTTATGATATGTGATGTTTAGAGGGAATCGTGGTACAAAAGGCTGATAGAAATGGAGAAAATATATTGAATAGACTCTTATTTATCATTGCAGAAATTATAATGACATCATATAAGCCCCTGGTTCCCAACTTGGTGCCAAGGAATCTGTCCTACCATAGGCATTGATATTTTGGTGACAATCTATTTCAGGTCCCATTTTCTCATGCCTACATACTTTAATTACTATTAAGTATTTTCTTACCTATTCAGAGTGAAATTCAGAAAGAATTGTTTTCTTTGTTTAGATCAATTACATACAATTAGAGCAAAGTGGGAAGTTTCTGTGTGGGCTCAATCTGCCATCTTAACTTGGAAGTCTCTGAAATCATTCTCCACTCAGAAGTTAATGCCATTTTTTTAGGTAATGTCACATTCACGTCAAAACCTCTTCAATGGATCCACATATCCTACCTTTTATTCATGGCTTAATACCCTACAAAAGAGTGTCCCATGCCTTTCTTTCTAAATTGTTCCCATACCTGTATATTCTGGGCTCCATACATTTCCACTCAATTAGTCTTTTTTCCCCTTTATTAAATATACCCAGATTTATTCATTCAAACACTTCACTTTGTTCTTCTGAACATGCTTAGTCCTCCAGTCTTCATATGATTGGCTATTCTGTTCACTCAAAGATGTTTTCCCTGATCCCTCTATCTAATATAGCACTACTTTGTTATTGTCTATCAAATCACGATATTTTTCACAGCTCTTAAGAATATCTAAAATCATTTATTCATTTGTTTTTAGCTTGATGGGACCACTGTGGCATAATTTTGACCAAACAAACTAGCATATGAGTGTTTAGGAAGGTAGTAAATAAAGATTTAGAGAATAGAGATTAGTTTCATAAGTGCAGTAGTGCCTAAATTAAAGAAAGCATGTAATATTTACTTAGAATCCAGCCCCAAGTTAAAGAGATTCTACATTAGTTATCTAGAACTTAACCCATCTACAAATTACCTGAAATAAACTAAGATAGTGGTGGGGAAAATAGAAATGAAAAGTAAAAATAATTTTCAGGAAAGTGTCATCAACATTGGTAGTTAATATGGGGGGAACCATATGTTAGATAAATTAAAAAATTGATTTGAGACCTGAGTTCTGAGTATCAGGGAAGATAATTATGTCATTAAAAGAGACTGGAAAAATCATAAAGGAGCATGTTTGGATGAGAAAATGCATTTAGTAAAGAACACATTGAGTGTGACTGCTCAGCGGGACCCCCAGGGAGAGCTGTCCAGTGTACTGCTGAAATTATGGGCTTGAAGGTTAGGGACACAGGTTTGGAGACACAGATCTGGGAATCATCCTCACGGAGGTGATAACTGAAGCCATGGGAGCCCAGGAGATCATGTAGAGTATTTTATCTTTAACCTCCTAGACAGTTACAGAAATCATCCATGTGGAAAACCTTTTCTTGGGAATTTATAGGCCTTTCACATGCATCAATGGAAAAGGCTTTGATTTAAAATGAAAAATTGCTGACCTTTAGACACTAGTATGGAGCCGTGATATTTTTTCTTAGGTATTTCATGAGTATGTTGCTTTGGTAAATGTTGATCAAACCTACAACTCTGGGTTAAGGGAATATGGAATACATGCTCAGCCTATATTTAGGCAGCCCAGATAAATAATCCAATGGATAATAAGGAAATTCTCATTTTAATGCTAACATTCATGTTTATTTTAAGAAGCTACTGGTTATTATTGTGTGGGAAACCAATCTAGCATGATTCAGGTGAGTTTTCAATAGAACAGAGACCACCATTAGCCAAGGTTTCTTTCTGCTCATTATGATTCTCTTCACAATGTGTTTGGAAGCAGATACAGGACAGCAAATCATTACAACACAACCATGCATTCTGATCACCTTGGTTTCTTGAAATAAGAAGTTTTTCACTTCTCCTAAGGTCTGTTTTGGAATTTAACCATAAAGTTGCTTGGAAGAAATGAGAATATAAGCATTTGAAATGGAATTTAAAAAGTAATAGAGATTTAATGCTTAGTTTCTCCAAATGATAATGAACTGAATTTTCCTACTTGTTTTGCTGGTATTTTGTATTAACTGTTCATTTCTGGCTCATCTCTGCATTATTTCTGAATGCTGATATTAGCTGAACTTTGGATATCTGGACTTTGTTATCTATGACATTTTCCCCATACATGACCTTTGAAACAGTGCAATTTTAAAAGGTGCCCACTGTTTTGGCTGGTATCCATAATCACTGCACAGTATAAATAGACCCAAAAAATTTAAGTTTTCCTTCCAAATTCCAGTTTAGAGCCTGTTAAAATTGCTATGTTATGGGCATTTTAAATCACTGAAATTACTTTAATACTCAGGAAAATAATGAAAAGTGACATTAGATTTTTATATGCCTGGAGGAGAAACTGCAGTCGTAATTCTGTAGGTATGAATCATATCTAATGTTTCAGATACTTGGGAGAAGTATCTTACTTAGTTGTAAGAAAATACTTGAACACTTGAAAAAAGTAGTCAGTATTTGGTCCAGAAATTTTCAGGCAATTTCAAGACTTGCCTTGAAGATAATGTTAATAACTTGTAAGGAAAAGTGAACAGTAAGGTATTAAAACTGTGTCTTCCTGACACTCTGATTCATTCACTGAGAGTTGAATCTGATTTTGATTAAATAAGAAATAAAACAAAAAATTTTTATTATATTTTTCAAAAAGAATAAAAACAAGAGGTGACACTTTTTAATTAATTTTTTAAATTTTGAGGTAATTACAGATTCATGAAAGAAATACAGAGAATATGTGTATTACATGAACATTTTTAATAATTCAAATGTCTGATAAATAAACCTCTAGAATTCATGTCAGATGGCATTCAAATGTCAGATATTCAAATGGAACTTAATATCAATATGGTATGTAATAAAGACAGCAGTCCTGTGTGACCTATCAAAATTAGATCTAATCATAACTATGTGATACTGATTTTAAATAGATTATTGATTTAATTTAATTTTTTAATATTTATTCATTTTTGAAAGAGAGAGAGAGACAGAGCATGAGCAGAGGAGGAGCAGAGAGAGAGAGAGAGGGAGACACAGAATCTGAAGCAGGTTCCAGGATCTGAGCTGCTGGCACAGAACCTGACGTGGGGCTCAAACCCACAAGCTGTGAGATCATGACCTGAGCCAAAGTCACACGCTCAACCGACTGAGCCACCCAGGCGCCCTATTGCTTTAATTTCAGAGTGAAGCTCTATTGTGGTGAACCCAGGCTGTCCCTTGTAGTCTGAGTTGGCAGTGTTTCTGCCAGTATCACCTTCTCTCTCTTCCTGATTTCTGCCTTACTCTTTTTTTTTTATATATATAGTTGAGGTCATGCATACAAATTTTAATTAGAATTAAGTAAAAGTAGTCATGATTTCTAGATAAAAATAAAACAAAGGAAGAGTTTATTGACAAAATATCTGCAGCTGGATTTTTTTCAGCAACCACCAATTAAATAGCAAAAAACATGCCCGAAAATAACTTGGGAACTTCAGTATGATCTTTCAAAGGTACTGAAAACTACTATTGAGTTTCTTAGCCACAAAAATAACCATTGCTTTCCCCTTTAAACTTTAGTTTTAAGGAAAGGAAAAAGAGCCTTTTTTTTAATAATCTCATATATCATATATATCATATCTTAAGAATGTAAATGATACACTGTGGGGAAGGGCTGAACTAGGGTAGAACCAATAATTACTTAAATGTCTTCAAATACTGTAAAGATTCTTTATAAACTACTGCGTGAAAGCGTTTTTATCCTGGTAATAGCAAACTGAGTGATTAGAACTAAATCCTCTCACTGGAGATAACTAAAAGAGCTGGAGGAAATATTAATATGAAAGCAAAAACAAATAAAAAACCCTAAAACCAAACAAAAAACTAACATGATAGTTACATTTGGTCATCAAAAAAATAGAAGATGATTCGTCCAAACAAAATCTAGGAAGAAGCAAGAAGATGGAGGAGAAATCTCAAAACAAAATCTATGTTGTCCAGAAGGCCATTTATCCAACTGGGAGGAGGATGTGAAACTGCACTTTGGTTTTAGTAGTTTGACAGGATTCAGAAGAAAGAAAGAGAGAAAGAGAGAAAGAAAGGAAGAAAGGAAGAAAGAAAAAAAGAAAGTGGAAGGAAGGATGAAAGGAATGGAAGAAAGGAAGGCAGGCAGGCAGCAGGGTTCAACAAGGTAAGGAGATGAGACCCACAAAGCTAAAATCTCATAGGAAGTATAAACCAAAAGTAAACTAGCTTTGTTCTATGTCTCTTGGATTACTTGGTGACCACAAAATGGATGAGACATTTGTTGGTCCTGAACTCGTACCCTCCCAAAGGCCTGGCAAAAGATCCTCTCTAGAGGAATGTATAATCTTCCCGAACCTCAAATTATTCCTTCATATAAGTTTTCTAAATAACTTGCTATCAAGGATAACAAAACACATAAGGAAACAAGGCATCTATGATGCAAGAGAACCAAAAAAAAAAGGCAATAAAAAACTCATAAACACTTCAGCTATTGACACAGTATAAAACAACAATGCTTCTTTGTTTTTTTAATATAAGAGCTTGAAAATGTTAGTAGAGTACATAGAATATAAAAGGTGACATAACAAATTTGAGAAATAACTAATTAAAACCTGTAGAATTGAATTGGATGATACCTAAAATTAAAAAGTCATTGGATGGATTTCACAGTAACTAAATTTAGATAAACATAGTTAAAGAAAGAATTAGTGAATTGCAAGGAAAGTCAGACAAGTTATCTAGACTGCAGTTAAGGGAAGCAAAAACAAAACAAAAACAAAGAGAGTGTTAAAAAACAGAATATTGAGGGGCGCCTGGGTGGCTCAATTGGTTGAGCATCCGACTTCGGCTCAGGTCAGGGTTTGAGCTCCGCATCAGGCTCTGTGCCTGGAGCCTGCTTCAGATCTGTGTTCCCCCTGTCCCCCCTCGCCACTCCACTCACTCTCTGTCTCACTCTGTCTCTCAAAAATAAATAAATGTAAAAAATTTAAAAAAAATAAAAAATAAAAAACAGATTATTGAAAAGAAAAATGTAACATAAATTGAATTGTAATCCCAGGGAGAGAGACAAAATGGGACAGTAACATCATTTAACAAAATAATAGCTGAGAATTTTCCATATGTTATGGACACCACCAATCAACAGATTCGAAGTAAAAAACTCAAGGAATATAAAACAAATTCTTAATTAAAACAGTATCTGGGTATATTATAACTGTATACAATTATAGGGTAAAGCACTTGA
>NC_043700.1:114498111-114506931 GCF_006229205.1 Suricata suricatta
TTTGCACTCATAGGTCTAACAGGAGAACAGGAGAAACCTAATGGAGGACCATGGGGAAGGGGGAAGAGGGAACGAGAGTTGGGGAGAAAGAGGGACACAAAACCTGAGAGACTATTGAATACTGAAAACGAACCAAGGGCTGAAGGGGGAAGGGGAGGGGGAAAGAGGGTGGTGGTCATGGAGGAGGGCACTTGTGGGGAGAAGCACTGGGTGTTATGTGGAAACCAATCTGACAATAAACTATTATGAAAAATAAATAAAATATTAAATAAATAAATAAAACTGGGAGAGCCTCTATTGACCTCACCTCAAGTTCACCTTCCCATTGGGCTTTATAGATAAGGTCAGCTAGCCAACCAACGCACCCTATCACCAGAACCAGGCACTGTTTATTCCTAAGATTGGGCTTCAGCTCTCTGCTAGTCCATCACATTATTCTAAGTAGCCAATTACATCCTTCCACAGGAATCAGGGAACACCTCATGTTCTTGTTACCACAAAATCTGCCTTCTACAGTTTCTCCCTGTTCACTCTATTGTTGAGGGCAACCCTTGTTGGGTCCCATATGGCATGTTTTATCCTCCTCTCACAGGCAGTGAGTATATGTGACTAATAAACTAGAGATAATTTCATCTGTCCAGTGCTGGTGCCATGTTTCAGCCATCCCCATAACCCTAGGGCAAGAATTCATTCTTCATCAACAGGGTAAAGAAGAGGAGATCAGAACAGCAAGAATGTGTCTGGTTTGCTTATGTCTTTGTTCCTAGCACCTAGCGTGATGTCTGGCATGTCATAGGCTTAATAAACATGTGCTGAATAAAAAATAACAACTAAATGAGCATCTACTCACATACTTCTGGATATTTGTTGTTGTCATTGTTGTTGATGTTACTTGCAGCCATAAGCATCCAACTAATAACATGTGATTTACATTTTATATTTTATAAGCTCTTGAATATCCTAGAATGTTTTTATAATTCCACAGTATATAACAAATAACTGTGTTAGGGGTGCCTGGGAGTTCAGTGGGTTACATGTTGGCTCTTGATTTTGGCTCAGGTGGTGATCTAAGGTTGAGAGCTCCGAATCTTGAGCTCACTGTTGCACTCTGCACTGAGTGTGAAGCCTGCTTAAGATTCTCTCTCTCCGTCTCTCTCTGCCCCTCTCCCCACTTGCTCACATGTGCACACATGCACATGCACAGTCTCTCTCTCTCTCTCTAAAAAATAAAATAAAATAACCGTTAGACTAATTAGACAGAGTACTCTTTAAAAAAATCCTACATTCTATCTGTGCTGTTCCATTGTCCTCTGATACGTGATGTTCCTTAAATTCTGAGATCAGTAAGATTTCTATTCACTTGCTGAAAATTATATCTTTATTCTCTTAAGGGCTTGTGGATTGTATCTGTCTTATATATTTAAAATTTTGCTAGAATGTTTTAGTTGCATTCTATTTCCACATGTTTTGCTTAAAATTCAGTTAGCCCTTTAAAATTGTATATTATGGCTCAGAGCCTGGAGCCTGCTTCAGATTCTGGGTCTCCATCTCTTTGAACTCCCTCTACCCACTTTCTGTCTCACTCAAAAAATAAATAAACATTACAAACACATTTTAAAATACAAAATAAAAAATAAACAAATGAAATTGTTTCAAATCAAGGTCACAGCAGGGCTTCATTTCTTTTGAAGACTGTAGAGTAGCAGCTATCTCCTTACCTTTCCCAGTTTCTAGAGGCCGCCTGCATTCCTTGGCTTGTGACTCCATTCCATCCTCAAAACCAGCAATGACCAGTCAAGCTGTCCTCATCTTCCCTCACTCTGACACCAGCTCTCCTTCCTTCTTTTGCTTATGAGGACTTTGTGATTGCATTGGGCCCACCTGGATATTCAAGGCTACTCTTCCCATCTCAAGGCCAGATAACTAGAAATCTTAATTCCATCTTTAACATTAATTCCTCCTCACCATGTAACAGCACATACTCACAGATGATAGTGAGGAAGATGTAGACATCTCTAGGGGAGCATTATTCTACTGGCTGCAGGCAGAACAAGCATCTTCACAATGGTGATGCTCAGAGCATGGTTTGGAGCAGAATTCTTCCAGCCAATGTTGGTGTAAGAAAAAGGTCTAGTTCCTGGTTGAAAAGTCTAGCAAAAATTATATAAGTTGTCTAATTCCCAGTCAAGTTAATCAGGATTCAGAGGAGGACTCGACTTGGCAGTGAAGATGAATTACAAAACAGAAGAGCAAGACAAAAGTTCTGTTATGGGATTAAGTCAAAGAGAAGAGAGAAGGCTGTTCTAGAAAGTTTAATAATATCACAGAAGCCCACAGCTCAATCCAAGCAACCTGGCTTAAGGCAGCAAAATCAATTCCCTACCCCACCTTCTGCTGGAAATAGTAGTCTTTATATTTGTTCACATTTAATTAAGATAATCTCAGGAAGTAGGTGGTATGGAGCTAACAGAGGGCAAGAGCTGGTATTGTATTTCATTTTGAATGTTATCCATTCTTCAAAGTCAACTGCAAATGACACATCTACCTTGAAGCTATTTCTAAGTCTTTCATCAGCAATCATCTCTCCTTCTTATAATGACAAGGAACTTTCTATGCATATTTCTATGGCACTCACAACTACCAATCTTTTGCAAATACAGTAGTCATTTGTGAATGCATATACCATTTAGCTGGTTGTCTTAGTTTTCTAGAACTGTCTAGGAAACATACCATGAGCTGGATTGCTTAAAACAACAGAAATTTATTCTCTTACAGTTATGGAGGCTAGAACTCTGAAATCAAGATTCTCTTCAAAATTTCTAGTAGTGGATTCCTCCTTGCCTCTCCCATCTTCCAGTAGTCCTAGATGTTCCCTACTTTGATGCAGCATAATTTCAACTTTGTCACTGTATTCACATTAAGTGTCTTCCTTTCATGTCTATCTATGTCCAAATTTTGCTCTTCTTATAAGGATACAGTCATATTGCATCAGATCACACTCGCAAGCACATGCATATTAGCACTACACCATCATGATTATTTATATATTTATTAACATTTTAGTTAAGAGAGTATTCTAGAAGTAAATAGCTGTATATTCCACAGTATTTATCAAATAACATTAAATGAAGAATTCATGCATGTCAGTTTTTCATCAGCAGACTCTATATTCCCTGAAGTTGTTTGTAAATACTTTATATCTAATGCCTTGCACATGATAAGGCCCTCAGGGAATGTTTCTTAGTCATTATGCCTTACACTGAAAGAGGTATTTTTAAAATATAACATTTTTAATAAATAAATCTTGAATTTATCAGCTATTTTTGAACACATGTGCTGTGTGTATCATAGAACACATATGTTTATCATAGAACATTCTGTCTTCATAAATAGTAAAAATGCAGGTTTTATCTATTACATTATTAATTGCTGAAAAGAAAGTAGGTTGTCCGCAATATTTGAGAAAAGATATCTCCATTAAAACATGTAGAATTCTATCTTTAACTACCAGATTATATATTAAAAGAGTATTTATCCTGTTATAGTTTTTTGTTAGCATTTTTTATTTGACAATATTGGCATCATTACTTGTAAATACAAAAAAAGAGTATATAAAAAATTTTGTGTGTTATCTTCTTTGAATATTTTCTATTCATAGAAAAAGGACAGATTATAGGCACATAATCCATCATTTGTTCTGTGTTTTTGCTATTTGTTTACGTATTTATTTATCAAGATGAAGGCACCGCTGAACCTCCAACTAGTTTTGCTAGTCTCTTTAACAGTAGACAACGTGTAGAGATATGGCCCAATTTTGGTGGCTCTGGAGATGACAGTCTAGCCAAGTGGAACTAAAGATTACTGGTTAGCATGACAGTTAACTGAGCTCTGAATTGAGGATGTTTACTTTCTCTTTGCTCTGCACCCTCTACTGCCTCATTTGCCTTTGGTTAGAACATTTGCTTTACCTTTGCCAAGGTACTGTCACTTTTGGTATAAATCAGTGGGTGGAGGATGTGGTTACATGAATGTTCAGGACTCCCATAGTGGCATCTATTCATGATGCAGTCTTTCTGCAGGTGAGTCAGCACTGGAGAATAAATGGGTTATTGTGTCTCAGCATCTATGGCTACATCTTTGACCTGCCATGTTAAAATCTCACTGGGCAATTACAGGATTTTCATAATGCTCCTTAAGTCCCTTCTTTGGCAGATGTCCCACAGGTTATGCTACTTCACATGACATAAAAGGAAAAACAGGAAAAAGTAAGCAAGAGAAGAGTGATTATAGCATATGGGGCATGCCACTTAGTCTGGAAGATGAAGGAGATGACCAGAACAGTAGTTGAGAAGTCCATTTGAAATAAAATGATCAAAGTTGCAGCCAATAGCTCACTGGGTGATGTGATACAGTCTCATGTTAATGAGCTAAACTAGGGTATTGAACTGAATGCTATGATGGTTCCCAAAGGACCATGGTTAGACTAGTCATAGTCTAGACAGTTCTGAGTATCACAAGCCATAGGGAAAGAGCAAAGATTGAATTTCAAATAGGAATGAGCCAAGTGTTTGAAACATCATGCAACTGGAATAGAATGGAAGGTGAAGACATGCCAGGTTCTCAATAGGAGGTTAGGGATTTAGGCTGGTGGTAAACAGGATGATGATTCAGTGTGTTGGGCAAAGTGTTTTTGCAAAACACTTTTTTTGTCCCAAAATAAAAGAGGTAATTTTGTTGCATAGATAGATTTTAAAACTACTAGTATATATTTAAAGCTGTCGAATTTTTTAAAAAGTTTAACATATGATATCTGAATTACTTCTCCCCACCACCACCTGGCAAATTATCCAGCAAAACTCATACGTATTTAGTTACTTAAAATATTTGAAATGACTTTGTACTCTTGGTCTAGTTCTTAGTGATCACAGACTATATTCTCAAAAAAAATCAATTCTGATGATAAGCCACAAAAACAACTGTTCATCAATTATGTTTTGATGTCTAACAGGCATCATCACATTCACAAAGACAAGTAAATGTCCACGTGAGAAGATGTTCAATTTATTAGCCTTACCTCCCTGAGCAATTCTGTTGGGTCATTTAAGTTGTAGATAGAAGGACAGTTCAGAGTACACAGTGGCTACAAAATAAAGCAGTTGATTTTATTTTTATGCTGTGTGAGCAGTTCAAGAACCATATTTACATAACTGCTTGTTAGGCTTCTATGATAGTCTCCTACTACAGAAATATTTTAATTCACATAAAATAGTATCAGATATTAGCAATTTCCATCAATTGATGAAATTCTTATATCATTCTATGTCCTTTATTCTCTCTTATAATATATCATTCTATGTCCTTTATTCTCTCTTTCCTCCCTTCCTTGCAACAAATATTTACTGAGTATATATTAAATATCAGATACTTTGCACTAGGTGCTGCAGAAAGAATTATGAAAAACAAAGTCCTTACCCTTGAAGAGCTTACTATCCAGTAGAGAACAAGACACAGTATGGGAAAGAGCTAAGAAATCAGAAGTCGCTTTATTTTGTGATGATGGATATGATAGAACATTGCACAAAGTGCTGATGGTGCCAGGCATGTTACTTCTGTCAGAGAAGATTAGAAGAGGTATTTATTACAGGCTTTCAAAAGACCCCCGCCTGAATTATGATCAGAAACAAAGAAAGCATCTTGCAGTGCAAAGCAGGGAGATTACTATCCAAAGAGAGATCAAGAAGTGAAAAGACCACAAAGCAAGGGAAATTCCATTGTGTTCAGAAATCCCTAAGAGGTTAGTATGGCTGAGGAGAAGAAGGGGTAGAGAAGAAAGTGATAAGGCTGAAGCAAAAAAGCAGTGATCAGATTACAAAAGGCTTTTGATTCTATGCAAAGAAATTAAAATTTTTCCTAAAAGCCACACACAGGGAAAAATGAAAGATTTTAAACAGGAAAGTGACATGGTAGCAGATCGTGTTTGATCCATCTTTCCTCCCCAGGACAGTATCTGTCCAGAAAACTTCACCCCTTCTACACATGATAACTCTGCTCATCCCCCCCCACAATAATTTTATGTATCAATGGTGTTCTTTGATCAAAGCTGATGCAGTCCTGTTATTTCTATTAGCGTTTTGATATTTTCACTGAGATGCTATGTTTGATGTAAGCTGAAAGATGGAGGTAGTCATATGCTTGGAAAAACACAGAAAGTCAGGATATATAGAGACAATGAATCAAATAATGAACCAATGTTAAGAAAATAAAGTCTATAGGCACCTGGGTGGCCCAGTCAGTTAACTGTCTAATTTCAGCTCGGGTCATGATCTCATGGTTGGTGAGGCTGAGCTTCCCATCAGACTCTGCTCTAAGTGCAGAGCCTGCATGAGGTTCTCTCTCCCTCTCTCTCTGTTCCTCTTACACTCATTCTCGCTCTCTCTCTCTCTAAAATAAATAAACTTTAAAAACTGAAATAATTTTTCCAAAAAAAAAAAGAGAAAGAAAGGAAGAAAGAAAGAAAAAAAAAAGAAAATGAAGCCTTAACAAAATAAAACATAAAAAAACCTGTGGTTATGGCCAAGTTGTGAATGCCAACCTAGAAATATGAAAAATGACATAGAAAGTACAAAGGATGAGGGTAGGATTTGTTGAAAAGCAAAACTATGAAAAAAAATTTCAACATATTCAATGAAAGTGGAGACTATAGCTCTCAGACGGCTGTGTAGAAATAATGGAGATGGGGTAACGATTGCTACAGCCAACCAATAGCCTTTAAAAATAATCACTGGGGCACCTGGGTGGCTCCTTTGGTTAGGTTTCTGACTCTTTATTTCAGCTCAGATCATGATCTCACAGTTCATGAGATCCGACCCCAAGTCTGGCTCCACACAGAGACCAAGGAGCCTGCTTGGGATTCTCTTTCCCTCTTTCTCTGCCCCTCCCCCACTCCCTCACACCTCTGCTCACACTCTGTCTCTCAAAATAAATAAACAAAAATATTTTTAAAGTAATTATTAATAGAATTTAGCTAAATTGTGTATAAGCAGCAATAGAAATCTAGAAAATTATGAGATACAAGAAAATATGAGGAAATGAAGGGATGAAAAAGGAGTGTGGTACACTCAGGCAAACAGCCATGTTCTTTTTAAGGCCCAAAGAAAACAAATTATGAACACACACACACACACACACACACACACACACACACACACATATATCTATCTACAGAGGGCATAGTAGAAAAGTTTGGGGAGAAGGCAGAAACAGGGAATTGGGCTAGGGAGAGGAAACAATGCATTAAAGTTGCTTTGGGGCCCATCTGACCTGGTATAATAAAGAAAATAAAGCAAGTATCAGAGAAGCATACACAACCGAAGCTGACAAGGATGCATGAATAACTACAAAGTATTTGTAGGCAAGTATTGATTGATTTTGCATGTTTTAATTTTAATACTATAGAATTTTTCTCACATTGTATAAAAAGCCATTGAGCCAATCAAAATTTAGTTTTCTTATGGGCGGGTCTACTGAGTAAAATAATACATAAGAATTAAATTTCCAACTATCTTGAAGGAGATGGAACATTCTAGAACAGCCTCCAGTTATGGGGTAGAAATGCTGCAATGTGGTCCTGCTTGTGCTAAAGATATGCCAAGACCCATCTTGACTTGTTAGTTTTTTCCTTCTGAAGAATAAGTTGAATCTGAGGACCCATACAAATAGTAGATATAAGACTTCTTCTGAAATAGTGGATTCTGTCCAACTAAATATTAATATCACTATTATACAAAAGTATAGACTGACCACTGTCTATCCTAAGACTGTGCAAGGCGTTTACAACATGATTTCATTTAATTCTTCTAACACAACTGTGGGAGCGGGTGTGATTATGCCCATAATATTGAGGAAATGTAGGACTGAAAGATTATGTAACTTGCCCAGGTCCTCACTCTTAATTAGAGTCAGAACTGAACAGTTTCCCCAATGCACAATGTTTTTGCATAAATGAGAAGTCAGTAAGATTTTTTTAATTCCACATGCACGTAGACCATATATATTTGTTGATTTAGGACTAGTCTTCCAGAGGCTACTCTGCATTTTTTCAGACGTTGTGCCCACTTCTAACAAGTGGGACTTGAGTTATAAGACAGGATCCCACGGTCTAAATAGCAAGGATGTCTTATGGATAAGGTTAATCATGTTGATAATTGGCTCCCTTTCCCCCCAATTTAAATAACAAAAATGTCAAAATCCTTGCATTAACTGCAACCTTATATTTAATATTGAAACAAAATTTATTTATTTTTTCTTGGTATTATTATTTTTTGAATATAACACAATTTATTTTTTTAATATATGCAATTATTTTCCCTCATTTACAATACAGTAGTTACTTTGACACTCCAAACAGAAAACTAAAGTAAAAAATCAAAACCACAACTTCTATTTCATGTAATTAGACTTATACAGAAATTAGAAGGTTAAGTAACAACTAGTTAATCACCTAATCTCACAGCTATCTGAAGTGGCAATCGTTATATAGCAGCTTATCTATGATACATTCAAGATACATGATACAATTTATTACTTGCCCATAAGCTACAACACAGCCTGCTTAATGCCTTTCCTTAAATTCCACCTCTATACTACAGTATACTTGAGGTCCATGCAAAAAGGTAGCTACCTTTTATATAGGAAATGGATGATTAAGTCTTTGGTGTTGTAAAAGCAACTTCATTTAAACATAACCACCCCCACCACCAAAAAAAAAGAAGAGGAAAAAAACAAAGCAAAGAAAATAATAAGGGAAAAACCCAAGACACA
>NC_043700.1:114507031-114507136 GCF_006229205.1 Suricata suricatta
AGTATCTTGTTGAGTATTTTTGCATCTGTATTCATTAAGGATATTGGGCTGTAGTTCTCTTTTTTTGCTGGGTCTCTGTCTGGTTTGGGTATCAAGGTGAGGCTG
>NC_043700.1:114507236-114549488 GCF_006229205.1 Suricata suricatta
GTATGAGCTCTGCTTTAAATGTCTGGTAGAATTCCCCTGGGAAACCATCTGGCCCTGGGGTCTTATTCATTGGGAGATTTTTGATAATGGATTCGATTTCTTCACTGGTTATTGGTCTGTCCATGCTTTCTATCTCTTCCCATTTGAATTTTGGCAGTGCATGTGCATTTAGGAATTTGTCCATTTCTTCCGTGTTTTCCAGTTTGTTGGCATATAATTTTTCATAGTAATCTCTGATGATTGCTTGTATTTCTAAGGGATTGGTTGTAATAGATCCTTTTTCATTCATGATTTTGTCTATCTGGGTGCTCTCTCTTTTCTTTCTGAGGAGCCTGGGTAGAGGTTTATCGATTTTGTTTATTTTTTCAAAGAACCAACTCTTGGTTTCATTCATCTGCTCGACTGTTCTTTTGGCTTCTATATTGTTTATTTCTGCCCTGATCTCTATGATTTTTTTTCTTCTGCTGGGTTTGGGGTGCTCTTGCTGCTTCCTTTCTAGTTCTAGTAGGTGCTCTGTTAAATTTTGAATTTGCGCTTTTTCTAGCTTGTTGAGATTGGCCTGGATGGCAACATACTTTCCTTGTAGGACTGCCTTTGCTGCGTCCCAGAGATTTTGGATTATTGTATTTTCGTTTTTGTTGGTTTCCATATATTTTTAAATTTCTCCTCTAATTGCCTGATTAACGCAATCATTCTTTAGTAGGGTGGTTTTTAACCTCCACATTTTTGAAGGTTTTTCAGTCTTTTTCCTGTGGTTAATTTCAAGTTTCATAGCACTGTGACCTGAAAGTGTGCATGGTATGATCTCTATTCGTTTATACTTATGGAGGGCTGCTTTATGCCCCAGTATGTGATCAATCTTGGAGAATGTGCCATGTGCACTCAAAAAGAAGGCGGATTTCCTAACTTCAGGATGCAGAGTTCTAAATATATCTATCAGTTCCATCTGTTCCAATGTGTCGTTCAGGTCCATTGTTTCTTTAGTGATTTTCTGTCTGGTTGATCTATCCATTGCTGTCAGTGGAGTATTAAACTCCCCTGCAATTAGCACATTTTTCTCAATAAGATTGTTTCTTTCTGTGATTCATTGTTTTATGTATTTGGACACTCCCAAATTTGGCACATAGATATTTATAATTGTTAGCTCTTCCTGATGGAGAGATCCTGTAATTATTATATAATGTCCTTCTTCATCTCTTGTTACTTACTGTAAAGTCCAGTTTGTCTGATGTAAGTATGGCTACTCCAGCTTTCTTTTGGCTTCCAGTCACATGATAGATATTTCTCCATCCCTTTACTTTCAAACTGAAGGTGTCTTCTTGTCGAAAATGAGTCTCTTGTAGACAACAAATAGATGGGTTTTGTTTTTTTATCCATTCTGCTACCCTGTGTCATTTGGTTGGAGCATTCAGTCCATTTACATTCAGTGTTATTATTGAGAAATGTGGGTTTAGAGTCATTGTTTTCTCCTTAGAATTCATCTTTATAGTGGTGTGTCTGGCACTTTGTATTTTTTGCAACATTTCCCTTATAGAGTCCCTCTTAGGATTTCCAGTAGGGCTGGTTTGGTGGTCATGAATTCTCTCAATTTTTGTTTATTTGGGAACAGTTTTATCTCTCCTTCTATTTTGAATGACAGGCTTGCTGGATAAAGGATTCTTGGCTGAATGTTTTTTCCGTTCATCACATTGAAGATTTCCTGCCATTCTTTCCTGGCCTGCCAAGTTTCATTCGATAGGTTTGTAACCACTCTGATAGGTGTCCCTTTGTATGTGAGGGCCCTTTTATCCCTAGCTGCTTTCAGAATTCTCTTTATCTTTATATTTTGCCAGTTTCACTATGATATGTCGTGCTGAAGGCCGATTCCAGTTACGTCTTAAGGGGGTTCTTTGTGCCTCTTTAATTTGAATATCTATTTCTTTTCCCAGATTTGGGAAATTCTCAGTTATAATTTGTTCTAATATCCCTTCAGGCCCTTTCTCTCTGTCTTCCTCTTCAGGAATTCGTATGATAAGGATGTTGTTCCGCTTGACTGTATCACTCAGGTCTCAAATTCTCCTTTCCTGAACCTGGATTAATTTCTCTCTCTTTTTTTCAGCTTCCTCTTTTGCTATTCTTCTCTCTGCCTCGTCAATCCTTGAGGTGGCTGCCTCCAGTTTGTTATTCACCTCATGTATAGACTTTTTAACTCATCATAGTGCCTAGTCATTGTCTCAGTTGATTCTTTGATGCTTTTCTCAACCCCAGTGATTAATTTTATGACAAGTTTTTTAAATTCTTGACCCGGTATGTTGTCTAGATCTGCCTTGAGCAGTTTGTGGCTGTGACTTCCTCCTGGAGGTTCTTCAGGGGAGAGTTCCTTCGTTTTGTCATTTTTGCTAGTTTTCTGTCTATTGTCATCTTTAGACAGCTCGTTGTGTACTGTGCACCTGTTCATATTTCTCTTTTAAAGGGGGCTTATTGACTGTCTAGGGCCTGTCTTAATATTGAAACAAAATTTAGATGGTTGTTTTAAGAAATAAAGTGTAGGTAAAATGGATTATCTTTCATATCAATTTTTACCTGTTTAGTCTCTTTAATTAATTATGGTCTCTAATGCAACATATTGTGCCAATCTCAAATTTCCCTTAAGATCAAATTTTTCTAGAACGTTAAAATACCTGAGGTTTCACCTTGACTTTTCTCTCAACTTGGTATCAAAAGCCTTGGAGCAATTTAATGTTTTTTTTTTTTTTTGTAATGCTAAATATTTGATAAATTCCAACATAAGCAGAAAAGGAAAGGTGCTAACTGCCTCTTTTAGAATTACTTTTAGCTTTTCAATTCTTTTACATCTTCTCTTA
Organism: Suricata suricatta; assembly: GCF_006229205.1. Lineage (NCBI taxonomy): Eukaryota > Metazoa > Chordata > Mammalia > Carnivora > Herpestidae > Suricata > Suricata suricatta. Next base: position 114,510,080 of record NC_043700.1, read on the forward strand.
CTTTTGGCAGGAGAGGGGAAGAGTTGTGATATGATTATGCAGAAATGCTTAACATATAGTGTCTTCCCTGCTAATAGTAGGTTTTCCAGACAGTTTCTAAGATTGTTTAAGTATCTATGAATATTTTCTCTCCATCTATCTTCACCTGGGTTCTTTATTGCCTTCCACTGGTCTGATATAATTTTATTTCATGATCTCTGACAATGTTCATTCTTAAAGATGTAAGTCCCATATTCCTCAGACTCTTAAAAGATCTTTCTAAAATATTGAAGGAAAACAACAAATTTTCCAAGTAGCTCTTCAATAACATAATTTTGGTGCAGTGTGTAATGAATTCCTTATTATAAAGCCACAATTCCAAATTCAAACTCTCAGCTTCTGTTTTTAAACTACCCCCATTTTTTTCCCTTTTGCCAGTATGGATTTCCAGTTATAATCTCTTGGTTTTAAGAGTAGGCTTGACATTCCAAAGGTTTCCCACAAATCTCTCATGGACAATGAGAATTTTCTGGTAACTTGTGTTAAATCTTGTGTTCTTCTTTAAGTTGAATGCAACACTGTTATTTTATGCCTGAGAGAATCTTACTTATTTTCCTGACTTAAGGCAATTTTTAAAATCTAAGTGATTCCTATGTTATGTTATTAATCCATTATCATTTAAAATTTTTTTTAACTTTTATATTTTAGAGAAAGACACACAGAGTGTGAATGGGGGACAGTCAGAGAGAGAGGGAGACACAGAATCAGAAGCAGACTCCAGGCTCTGAGCTGTCATCACAGAGCCTGATGTGGGGTTTGAACTCACAAACTGCAAGATCATGACCTGAGCCAAAGTCAGCTGCTTAACCAACTGAGTCAACCAGGCAACCCACCATTATTATTTTTTATTCAACTGTTCTCTGTTCCCCTACTTTTTGCTCCTAATTTCTTATTCTAATTTTAAATATATTGCATGTCCATATCTTTTAAAATAGATATGATAAATGTGAGTTACATAAATTTTTTCCTTGTGATAGATACTTAAGAATAATGTGAGCACAACTATTATTTAAATTTTAACATTTCCTTAATGCATGTATAAAGCAGTGGGAACATGTTCCTGTCACATATTAAGAAGTTGAGATTTTTTTTTCATCTGTATAGGGAACTAAGCTCAAAATAAGGGCTCATGAAAAAATTCTAGCTTAGCCTAGCAATCTATAGCTTCTGAAAAAATTGAACAAACATAGAATGGAATATTTGCTTGAATATTTGTTCCTACAGTCCTTTTAATATTCACTGCAAAGTCACCTTAATGACCCCAGGAGGTTTAGTCCCTTTCTACAATTTTTAAACAGTAATGTTTTAAGGAAAGGGAAATAAAAGGAGCTGACTTAGTTTTCATTAACTTTGTTACTGTATTCCCTATCCTCGTGTGACTTACTTATGGTCTAATAGGGAAGACAGACCATAAATTGTGACTTTTTGTCACTCATTCACAAATTCTTGATTGCTTCCTTTCCAATATCGTACTTCCAAGGGACTAGTTTCCAGCTTTATTCTCCAGTCTTTCCAGAGACTAAAGTGTTGTCCCTGGGCCATGTGCTATCAGACCTGCTCAAATATTCTTTTGTATGCATGATATTTTGCTGACTACCTTCTTGATGTCTGGCTCTATTTAACTCTTTAGATGCTTACCTGAATCAAGTATTCCCTGAAACTAACTTTCTGACTATCTAGAACCCAACTGATTTCCTGTGCTCCCCTTTCAGAGCAGAGTGGTCTTTCAGCCTAACCAAACTCTCTTTGATATGTTGTCTCTTTCATAGAACACTTTATGACAGTGCATGAATGGTTTTAAAACTCTAGTCACAATATATGTTGCTAATTACTTAACCAAAGATAGGTATTTCTTTTGAACAAAAGAACCAGGAAAGACGCTACAGAAAATAAAAATTGAAACTCAAAACAGAATTGCTATAAGAGAAAAATGAAGTCATTTAAAGGGAGGGAAAAAATTTACAGCATGTAATGATGTTTCATCATTCTAGCCAACATTTACATTTTTTATAACAATGGTGAACATTGACAATGATATTGAAATTAAAATAAAACCCCCTAAACATTTAAACTTTTATGATGTGAGTTAAACTTGAGAAGAGAAAAAAGTCAATATATTATCTATTTGTAACAGACCAAAAATTGTTTGATAAAATAAATTGAACTGAGACTTGAACACATCCATGTTTATAATAGTATTATTTGGGTGCCTGGGTGGGTCAGTCAGTTGAGTGTCCAACTCTTGATTTCAGATCAGCTCATGATCCCAGGGTTAAGGGTTCGAGCCCCACATTGAGCTCCACACTGAGCATGGAACCTGCTTAGGACTCTCTCTCCATCTGCCCTCCCCACTCATGTGCTCTCTCACTTTCTCTCTCTATATATAAACATATATAAGTGTATATATATATATATATATATATATATATAGGCATTATTCACAATGCATTATTCACAAAGCATTATTCCAACCAAAGGTGGAAGCAACCCAAGTGTGAAGAGATGGGTAAATAGACAAATAAAATTATATACATACACACACACAAAGGAGAGAAATTTTGACCCATATTATAACATGGATGAAATTGGAAGATATATTAGATAAATAAGTCAGTCATCAAAAGACAAATATTGTCTGATTCTGTTTATAGGAGTACCTAAAGTAGCCTAATTTATATAAACAGGAAGTAGAATGTGGCTGCCAGGGACTTAGAGTGCATGAAAAATGGATTGTTGAATGAGTACAGAACTGTAGTTTGGGCAGAAGAAAAAGTTCTGGAGATGAATGGTAGCAACGGCTACATGATAAGGTATAGGTATGTATATAACTGAATTTTATGCTTCAAAATGGTTAACATGTTAAAAGAATAAGATTAGCCATGGACTGTTAGAAAATATCTGCAAAAGATACATCTGATAAAGGACTATTCTCTTTGTAGAGAGAATTCTTGATACCCTCAAATAAGAAAATGAACAACCACATTTAAAAATAGGGGGGGAAATCTCGAACAAATATCTTACTGAAAAAGATCTACAGATGGCAAGTAAGTATATGCAAAGATGTTCAACATCATGTGTCATTACAAAATTGCAAATTAAAACAACAATTAAATGTCACCACCTACCTATTCAAATGACCCAAAACCAAATGCTGCAAGAATGTGGAACAATAAAAATCCCCATTCATTTCTGATGGGAATGCAAAATGGTACAACCATTGTGGAAGACAGTTTGGGAACTTCTTACAAAATTAAACTTACTTTTACCATATGACCTAGCAATCACATACAAGCCTTCATATGTACCCAAATGAATTGAAATATATTTCCATGTAAATACCTGCACATAGATGGTTATAGCATCCTTATGCATAATTGCCAAAACTTGGAGGCAAACAAAGATGTTCTTCAATAAGTGAGTGTTTAAATTGTGGTACGTACAGATAATGGAATATCATTCAATGATAAAAAGACATGAGCTACCAAGTCATGAATAAATATGGAGTGACCTTAGATGCATAATTCTAAGTGATAAAAGCCAATCTGAAAAGGCTACATACTGTATCCTTTCAACTATATGACATTTTGGAAAAGGCAAAACTATGAAGATAATAAAAAGTAATGGTTGCCGGGGTTTAGAGAGAAGGGAGAGATGAATGGCAGGGTACAGAGGACACTTAGGGCAGGAAAACTATTCTGTTTAATATAACAGTGGAAACATGTCATTATATATTTGTCAAAACCCATGGAATGTACAATACCAAGAGTGAATGCTGATGGACCCTGGGTGATAACAAAGTGGCAATACAGTTTATTGATGGTACCAAATGTACCACTCTGGTGAGGGAAGTTAATAGTGGAGAAAGTTGTCTGTGAAGGCACGAGGTGTATGGGAATTTTCTGTATTTTCCATTCAGTTCTGCTGTAAACCTAAAATTGTTTAAAAAATAAACTTTATTAATTTAAAAATGGTTACAATAATAAATTTTATGTCATGTACACTTACAACAATTTAAAAAAGGTACATTGAACTGGACATTTTAATTGTTAAAATATTTTTATAAATTTGTTGTTGTTAAAATAAATAGCCTCGTAAATCAGAGAAATGTGGGGACATGTTCTTGTTACAAATGATGCCTTAAGATAATAACAATGCTATCCCCACAAATACCTCCATAGAGGAATTGTTTACAGCAATGAAAATTTAAATCAATTGAACACACCAATAACAAATTTTAACACTTGTTTCCAACTTTCACATCCAATTGGCCAATGAACCCAATGAAATTTGAGTTGTGAAAATGTAAGATTATATATTATTTTGGTGACATTTTCATCATTTATCTCATTTTTTAAAGTCTCAATCACTTTTTTGTATTAGAGCCCTTTCTCTGTCCTCTGCACCCAGCCGATGAGCATTAGATTTTCAAAATGGCTTGCCACATAAAGGTTTAAAAAATGCCTTTATGAGTACACTGATATCTCCTTTACATAAAATCAAGATGATTTTACTTTTGTAAAAAACAATTGATAGGCTAAGCTTTACAAATTCATCCTTTTACACCTTTGCTTAAAAAGATTTAATAAGTCTCTACCAGCTCTGCAATAAATTTTCAATAATCTAGTTCAATTCAAACATTTGTTTTTTCCTTACAGACACCTAACACAAACTCTCTACTTAAACGGATAATTGTCTTCATCAAAAATTCATCCATTCTAACCCTGGATCGCTCAGGCTAACTTACCCCTCTCCAGAAAGCTCTTCCCTGTTCCCTACTTATCCAGATAAAATCCAATCTCATTTAACAGGGTTGATAGCTATAGACTTGAGAGAATAACCACCTCACTACCAATGCTAAGAGCTGGATAGATTGTAAGAAGTAACAATTGGAAGGCAATGGAGCACAATTGGGCAGGATTTCAAGAGCAATAATCCAGAGAGAAAGGAAGCAAGGAAGATCTAAATGATCTGTTGGTACTCTGTCTGCCTGCCAAAACAAAGCAAAAAAAAAAAAAAATCTAAATAAATACAAAAGAAAAAAGAAAATGTTAACCGTCTTTAAATTAAGATAATGACACTTCAAGCTTCCATAGTTTTTTATCCTCAGTCTCTGGTATGAAACGACACTAAGAGACAGATAAAACAAACAAACAAATAAACAAAAACACCAGGTAACCAAAAGCCAAAGGAAAAGTAGCAGACCGTATAAATAAACCACAGAGTGATACAGATGTTATTAGTTATTGTCCCTAATGGACATTTTACACCTACACCACGTGTCAGTATCTGCTTCTGGAAAAACCAACCTGTGTCCGTAATGATATATTATTTGGGGTTCTTTTAGATGCAAGTAATAGAAAACCCAACTAAACACATGTTTATTGTCTCACAAAATGAAGAGGTCTGAAGCAGGCAATTACAGAGTTGACTAACAAATGGCTGTGATACCCTCAAATTTCTTCTATCTTTCCATGCCCTCTTCCTGAAGGTTCAGATCTTATTTGTTCTCAGGTTTGTCTCCTCATATTCAAAAGATGGCTTTTATGAATCCAGATGGTACATTCTCACAACTGAGTCCAAAGACAGGATGGTGGGTTCCTTTTGCAAGATGCTCTTTGTTTTGTTTCAATCATGGAAGAAAGTCTTTCTCCAGGCCCCTGTGGCTTAGATTGGGTGTCATTCTTGCAGTTTATAAGCAAGCTGGAATAGCAATTTCTGGAATGTTCTGCTTCCACAGAAGAAGGTAACCTAAAAACAAGGATAAATTTGCGGGGAAAAAAGTGGTTTAGGATGAGTAACCATCAGTGTCTACCACAAAAGTGTCTGAATCTGATTCCATTAATGTTGTATGGAAGAACTGTCTCATTTCTCTCAGTTCCCATACTGCAGCTCACAGGAGGAAACTCCATCATCTCCATAGAACTTTCGGGTCTGACGTCGGCACTGCTTCTGCGCCCCTTATTGCTTAGCCGTGTGAGTGGGTAGTGAGTCCAGGAACCTTGGGGTCATAGGTAGTACCCCACTTGCCACACCATTCTTCCAAATCATCCTCTTCAAAGCCCTGCCATTGTCCTGCTCTAGTGTTTGTGGGCGATGTGGTGGCCCCTGATCAATGTAAGGCCTGCCAGTCTCTAATCTCCTGCAACATAAGGGAATCTCTCCCTCAAGTCACTCTCCCATCATCTCTGTCTTATGTCTCCTCTTCTCTTTAAACAATATGTGTAACCTTTTTATTGTGTGTCAGCTTGGACTGTATACCCTGCAAGAATCCTTGAAACAGGGAGATATTTAGAGTTTGATTACTGCTCAAAGTTAGGAGAGGGGAAAATATAGAGATAAAAACACAAAATTACAAAAACTTATCCCAATTCCTACATTAGGGTTGCTAGAAATAGCAAATTAAAATACAGGGAGTCTAGCTCAATTTGAATATCAGATACACAATGAACACTCTTTTTTTTTTTTTAGTATAAAACTGCCCTATAAGTTTGGGACAAAACTAAATGTGCATCACACATTTTATCTGCCAACTTTCAACCTCCCCTTCCCCATAAAAAAGATTGTAACAGGTATAATAGTATTGGCTTGGGGCTTGAAAGAGAAGTTGATATTGAAAATATATATTTCAGAGATTTCACATTAGAATGTAGCTGCAGCTACGTGAAAAGATGTAAACTCCAAAGGATAGGGTGTTCAAAAAGGAAGAAGGACTCTGTATTGTCCTTGGTGTATGGAAAAGTGCCAGACATCGAGATGTCAACAAATTTTGCTGCTGAAATGATGGTCTCTTTTCTCCTCTTTTTTCATTATCTTCTTAGTAGATTATATCACACAAACATAGGACACTTTTTATGAGTTCTTAAGAGTAAAAGAGATTTGTGCTTTTATGGTTATTGAAATTGTCCATGGATGTGACTTGGACATTTGATTGGTAAAAGTTTCTCCTAAAGATAAATAATTAGTAAAAGGTTTTGAGAAATCAGTGTCTGTTTCCCTATACTCTGAGAGAATGTGTAGTATCAACAAAGCCTTAAGTCTCAAACAATTTATGGGCACCTGGGTGGCTCAGTTTGTTACAGGTCGAACTCCTTATTTTGGCTCAGGTCATGATCTCAGGAGTCCGTGAGATGGAGCCCTGTGTCAGGCTCTGCACTGACACTGGGGAGGCTCCTTGGGGTTCTCTCTCTTCCCTGTTCATTCTCTACCCCTTTCCCTCTCTCCCATTCACACTGTCACTTGTACATAGGCACATGCACTCTCTCTCTTCTCTCTCTCTCTCAAAATAAATATTTTTTTAAAAACCCCAAAAGCTTCAAACAACTTAAAAAATCTACACAATAGAGAAGCTGTTCAATGTTTTTTAAAAGGCAACTTACATTTCTCATACTCCACACGGGCTTCTTGGGCAGATCCAGAGCGGTTGTCTATAAATCGACATTAAATACTCTAATGCCAGATTTTAGAAAGCCCAATTCTGATTGTACTGATCTGATAGTGTATTCAATAGAATCCATATAACAGGCTTTCCCTCATGGAATAATCAAGAACACAGAGGACACCTACTACATGGAGTCTAGGGGAGGTCACTTTCAAGCACAGTTATGATTGGAACCACAGCTGTGGAGGTTGAGCCCAGGTGGCCAGGAGAGAGTATTGCTAGTGACAGGCCTCACAGTCACTGCTTGCAGCTGCCAGGAAAATGACAGTGTTCCCTGTAGCACTCACAAAGCCTTCCCTCCCCCAACCTGCCTGACCCCCCTCCAGAAGTTCATATTCAAATGCAGGGCTTATGCGATTTAGTTATTTGGAATCACCTTAATGTGGCAGCATTTCCAAAAAATAAGAATACCTTACGTATAAATTGCCTGCAGAAATGATTTTGAAATGAAGCAGGGGGAAGTTTCCTTGGATCGGAAAGATGGTGCGGTAACTTCAGCGGCGATTATTATTCCATCTGTTGATGTGATTATGGAAATTCTGGCGGAGGCTGTGAAGTCTTGTGCACTCTGCTGTCCCTGCACTCCCAAAGGATGGAAGGCTGCCAGCTATGCAAAGTGCTGGAAAGGGATGAAAGCAAACCACTGACCTTGAAGTGCTGCTCAGGCGTGCTTAACCCTTTTGATATAGGTAGAGCGAGTTGGTTTATGCATATTTACACAGCCTCGCAAAGCTCTTCAGTTGTTCTTAACTGAGACTTTTTTTCTAAGCTGACCTCTGGTTTCCACTGCATGGCATCCAAAGAAGCTGATGAAGCTCCAAGGGAATAAAATAAAAAGCAGCAGTAAGTTGATTTGAAAAACCGGGCTATCATATGCACTTGGCATGTGAACAGCTGAGGACAACGTTAGTTGACCAGTGCTCATGTTACATAGACAAAATAAAAAAGTAATCCTTGTCAAGAAAAGCAACACCATAAAGGGATTATCAGTCTTAAGCTCTTATGTATATTTTGTTGTTGGAAGTAAAGGTGGTCAAGGGATGTAAGAAATGCGACTACTTAAAAAATTACTTTGATTTGAAGCATTGATTCATTTTTAACAGAAAAGGCTAAGACTGAGGTTATCACTTTCTGACATCAAATCTGTCAAGAAGAGTAAAATAATGCAATGTCATGTGGTTTCTTCCAAATCTTGGAAAATTTTGGTACTGCAGGCATTCAGTCTGGATTTCTAAGATGTTCCTACCCAAATGGTTGAGCTCCCTGAATGCATGCTTTTCCGCCATCTGCAGGTTTTTGTAAAGTAACTAATACTTCCCCTCTAAAAATAATACATTGGGCAATTTCATATGCCTCAACAGAGCACTGGCATTCTGTGGTGTAATTTCTGTGATTCAGCTTCTCCTGTGAAGCATAAGCCCTGACTTGATGTTGTCAGAGAGGAAAGTGACTCCTCTGTGTATCAACGTTTGGTGCAATACTTTTTATATGAAATGACTCATTTCAGACTCCGAGAGACAGCCTTGAGTAGTTCCATTCATGTTATTGCCCATTGAAGCACATCTTGTCCACTACTAATTCACCCCCGGATCCCTAGGAGAGTGAGACTGAGGAAAAACCATGGCAGTTGAAGACAAATTGTGGACACCAGGATGCACGGTTATGGATCCGATGGGATCTGTTTAAGATAACACGTAACCATAATTGAAAGTTTTCAGTGTAGTATACTTTCTAGTTCAAAATGACATTAAGGCAAGTTCTATTTGATCTCTTTTAGACAAGCTATTATTTTGGTCATACTATGAGAACTCTAATCCTAATCTGCATTTCAGAAGTTAGAATGACTTCATTAATCCATGTCCTAAATAAAGTCAGAGCAGGTTTAAAAAGAATTACTCTAGAGGCAATAGACCTGCTATTTTAAACCAAAAGCGGGATAATGAATAAAATTCATAGCATTACCACTAATATTTTTTAATGCCAGATGTGTTTTCCTATTACATGGAATATTATTGGAATTTGAAAATATGGGCAGTGTTGCTGAATCTTTAATGAATTTAAGAAGATGCTGTTGGCTAATTTTTAGTAAAGAAGTCTATAACATTGTTTTCTCCTGCCTTCCTAAGTATTTGCTTTCACATATTGTAGAATGGCACCTGTTGGGCCTGGGAGCCAGATGCCAGGGATCTGCTGACTGTTCATGGAACCATGAGCCAGCGCAGTGGGGCATCCAACTGCTCTCGATGGCCACAGTGTTTTCAAAATTTTCCCCCCTCTCTTTAGTCATGAGTCCTGAGGCCCTTTAGATCTGTTTTGTAAATAACCATAGTGAACTATAGCAGGGCCAGTCTCATAAGAGGTATAGTTGGTGGGGACACCCGGTTGGCCTAGTAGATTAAGCAACCATCAGCTCAGGTCATGATCTCATGGCTTGTGAGCCCGAACCCTGTGTCAGGTTCTGCACTGACAGCATGGAGCCTGCTTTGGATTTTCTCTCTCTGTCTCTCTCTGGCTCTCTCTCTCAGGTTCTCTCTTACTCATGCCCTCTCTGCTTCTCTCAAAAGTAAATAAGCATTAAAAAAAAGAAGTATATTGGCCTTATTTGAATCACTTTTTATATCTTTTTAACAAATATTTTTTGGAAAACTTACCCATGTTGTGCCACTATTACAGTTATCTGGAAACAGCGATAAAAAATAATGAACAAATAAACATTCCTGGTGAAGAGAAAAAATAATAAATCATTAAAACTTGTAGTCTGTAAGAAATAATTCCTGCTGTAGGAAAAAATACAGAATGGAAGGGATCAAGGAGTCCTGAGAGTGAAGGAAAAAGTTGCAGTTTTAAATAAGGCGTTTGTGAAAGGCTTTCTTGATTAAAGTAAACACATTTATTTATTTATTTATTTTTATTTTAGAGAGGGAGCATGCATGCACAAGCTGGGGAGGGGCAGAGGGAGAGAAAAACACCCTGCACCCTGTGTGAAGCCAGGTGAGGGGTTCAATCTCACCACAGCGAGCCAGGTCTGATGCTTATCCAACTAAGCCACCTACATGACCCTGAAGTAAATATTTTGGACCAGAAACCCATAATAAGGTGAGGAAGGGAACTTTTTGGTATCTGAGGGAAGAGCACTTCAGGTAGAAAAAAGCAGCTAATGTAGATGTCCTGAGGCAGGCTTGAATTACCACATGGCGGCTCATGTTGAGGGAATCAAGTGAGCAAGAGGGAATGGGTAGGGTGGCCAGAGAAGACATCTGGAGGGAGAGAAGGTCTGGTCAAGAGGGCCTTTTAGGATACTGTGCACAACTGGAATTTTACTCTGAGATGGGTAGTCACTGATATGGTCTGGCTAAAATTTTAACCATATCACTTAGCTTCTGGGTCAAAAATAAATTAGAGGGACAATGGTGGGAACAAGAAGACCAATTAAGAATCTGTGGTGATAAGAAAACTGGCAAGACAATGACTATCACTTGCACCAGGATGATGTCAGCGCTGCTGGAACCTGCAGCCTGATTAGATACAGGATATGAGAAAAAGGAGGCATCAGAGATGCGTCAACATCTTGGTGTGAGCAATTAGATAAATCGGAATCTTCATTTATAGAGATGGGGAAGAATGCAAGCTCTTGAACTCCTTGATATTTGCTCCTTGGCCTTGTCCCTAGATCTGCTGACGTTCCTCCAGAGAGATGATCCATTTCATTTCCTCCCTCCATTTCCCAACCATTTGGAGGTTTGAAAAACCTAAACCCTCTGGTGGTCACCTTGTACCTCATAACATGCACACTCCAGTAAGTTTTGTATTTTATCAACATGATTATTTTCCAACATTTTACAAATAGAATAAAAGTACGTGTGTGTGTGTGTGTGTGTGTGTGTGTGTGTGTGTGTCTGTTGCTGTAGTGGTTGCTTAAACATCTTAATATGTTAAAATGTCTTAAAAGGACAACTTTGTCCCAAGCTGAAGGCACTTTGAGTGCTTGACTCACTCATGTGGATGACTTTTAACTACACTATTGTTTCCATCTTGAACACTTGTTTATTTTCAGCCTCATGACAGATGAGCTCACCCAGATCTTAAAATGCAGAATCTAAGGTTGTGTCAGACTATAATTTTATGCTAACTTTGTTTATTCCCCTCTTCAATTACTAAAGTTACCACCCTAGACTCTGGAAAATAACTGGAGACAATGTTTGTTTGGTGGCAAATTAGAAGCTGACGTCCCAGCTCTCCCTGAGTGTGACTATGTGTATGCAATTTAATTATATTGAAACTGAGCATTATGGTGTCTAAACTAACTTTCCTTTATTCTCTGAGATTTACTTCATGTTTGGGAAAAGCAAGGGAAAGTGGTGAATATCTTGTAAAGTGGAAAATTTTAAACCTCAAGCTACAGAGACGGAATGCACATCCATAATATTTACGTAAAGCACAATCATCTCTTGTGTCCTAACCGGAGAGCTGAGAACAGAAGTGAGGGCTCAGGCTACTGCCCTTAACTGAGTTACAGGAGTGGATGTTCTAAGGCCTCTATCTTTGGGCAATGCAGTAAACCATGATTATGACTGTGGCTGGGAAAACATTTAAAATGTAGAATAAGGTAGCAGAGGACCAAGAACATCTACTTTATGGACTCTGTGGGTTTTATTTTAGGCATTTGTAAATCTATAGTCCTTCGTAAACAGAAGAAAGTGGTCAATTTTCACGGGGGCTGTGCTGGCACAATGGTACCATGGGCTTACTTTGGAAACAAAGTCATTAAAAATAACTATGTACAAAGAACCCAGTCATAAATAATGTGCCACAAAGAATCCAAATAAACCCACAGGCAGTAAATGATCTACCTCAGTGTACCTAAAACTCTGCTCCCATCTGTCTGGCTCTGAGTGTGGTGGACCCCCGAGGAGCTCCTCTGAACCCTCTTCTTTCTCCTTCCTTCCCTCTGTTCTCCTTTACCTCCTTCCCACTCCACATTTCTCTTCCTCAAAACTGGCAGCTTGTCAGTCACTGGAGCAATCAGCTGCAGACAGAGACAAAGAAAGGAAAACACACAATTCCTGGGGTCCCTTTGCCATTTTCCCCCTGGGTCTCAGACTGTGATGTAGCCATTCTGTGATTTCTTTTCCTACATCAATACTGCTTTAAAATGTACTCTCCATCAGGATGGAAAAAATATTCAAGAAAAGAGAGAAACTAACATTGCTCGGAGCCAGAAATACAAAGGCCATTTAAGACCTCTAGGATCTGGCTTGTTTCTCAACTTATCTTTTCCTCTTTCCCAAATTTTGTCTCTTCTAATTACTTGTGGCTTCCTCTTCGACCTCTCTCTTCCTCTCATAGCAACCACCCAACGTTCCAGGAAATTCCGCTGTCTCATTCATGTGTCACTCACGGATATATGGTGACCTCTTTTTGCCACATTAACAAGCCCCTGCCTCTTCACACTTCGCAGAAGTGATTTACCCTGGACTCTCTGTGGCTCATGGGTTTCTCCCCTGTGAAGACTCTCCTGCCTCCCTGTCCTTCCCCAACACAATTAATGTCTCCCTTCCTTGGGCCTCAACTACATGTTATCATGGCAAAGATGACATTTAATTGATTTTTGAAACCTGCAGTTTTCCCTTTACTAAAGGGGATCCAAGAGGATACTTACCTTCTTCTCTTCGTCTTCTAGTACCTGTCACATGTTAGTTAGTCTTAAATAATCCTTGTGAATCAGTATGTATCTCCTCCACCAGCCACAGCCAGTGCTTTCACAGAAACTGTTACTAAATCTTTACAACAATTATATCATTATAAATGTAATGTTTGTTTGCCTCTTCTGTTTTTGATTTTTTATGAATGAGAAAACAGAAACACAGAAGATGTAGCAGGTAAGAAGCAAGGGTCTTATTATTGTTAGTGACAGGAGACAATTGTTATGTTCTCTCCCTTTCAATGGTTCTCTGATTTGATCAGAATCACTAGCATGCCTTGCTAAAATGGGTTGCTGGGCCATATCCCTAGAGCTTCTGATCCATTATATCTGAAGTGGGGCCAGATAATTAGTAGTTCCAGCACGTTACCAGGTGATGCTCTTAGGCTGCTGGTCCTGGGACCGTACTTGGAGGACCACCGCCTTGCATCACCTGTACAGTATAATCGGTGAGCAGCTGCACTCTGAATTGTGGAAACTGTAAGGAGTCCAAGAGTTTATTTGTGTATCAAGCATGTGAGTGAATTGAATAGTCCTAGCATCTCATCCATTTATTTCCCTACTTACCTCCCTATCTACCTACCTACCTAACTAAATTTTCAAATATATATAGATGCTATTCTGGTTACTAATCTACAAACTCACTGAAAATGCCACTGATTTTGTGGGAGATTGTTCCCATTATGCCTTCTCCCCTTCTATGGATATTGGAAGCACAATTGCTGTATGTAAAGAGAAACATGTTCAGCATTACAATGAGATTATCATAAGGTTACAATAAGTTGGTAAATTATGGTTCAATTTCATAATTGGATGGATGACTATGCACCCAATAAAAAAGATGTGGGATTATATGTATTTATGGCCATGAAGAGATGGTAAATATCAGCTGTTGAGTGAACATATTAACTTACTAACAATATATATATTTTCACTGAATCTGGTTCAAAAAATGCAATGAAACAGGAATAGCACCTATGTTTGGCTACTAGCTTAGCAGATGATTTCTTCTTTCCCCACCCTTTCTTCTTTCTGTCTTCTTTATGTCTTTACCTTCTTAATATTCTAAATATCTATTATAAATTTAATAAACATATAAAATATTTATAAATAAATAAATTTTCTATAATAAATATTGATCACATAATAAATACAAACCCCAAAAGATGAGGAATACCCCTCCATAGTATAGTTTGCACAGTAGACTGTGATTTTTTTTAGCCTAGACTCTCTAGAAAGACTCTGGCTTTGGGAACTCGTATCCAGTACAGTTCTTCCCACCCACCTCTGGTCTTGTCTTCTTGAGGCTATCAGTTCTGGGTAGCCCAAGTTCAGAAAGGCACACTTTTGTCCTATAATACTTGTTTAGATGGGGCAAGTCAGAAATCACTGCTCCTCATTCTGTCCCAAAGAGAAATTCAGTCAGCTTATTTCTTTTCAGAGCAGAGAACAAGTTTGCTTAAAGAGCAAGGGAGTTTTCCAGTAGTCTCTGGGCTATGGTTGGCATAATTAGATCTTCTTACATTAAGCAAGATAACAAAAGAGGGAGATTTAAAAAAAATTTTTTTTAATGTTTATTTATTTTGTCGAGACAGAACACAAGGAGGGGGAGGGGCAGAGAAAGATGAAGACATGGAATCTAAAGCAGGCTCCAGGCTCTGAGCTATTAGCACAGAGTCTGATGTGGGGCTTAAACCCACAAACGGCAAGATACTGACCTGAGCTGAAGTCAGATGCTTAACTGACTGAGCCACCCAGGAGCCTGGAAAATATTTTTTTAATGTTTACTTAGTTTTGGGAGAGGAAGAAGGAGAGAGAGAGAGAGAGAGAGAGAGAGAGAGAGAGAGAGAGAGAGAGAGAGAGAAAACATGCATGCGCGCACAAGTGGGAAAGGGGCAGAAAAAAGGGGTCACAGGGGGGTTGTACAGAGGATCCAAAGCAGGCTCCACGCTGACAGCAGAGAGCCCCATGTGGGGCTCAAACTCTTGTACTGAGAAATCGTGACCTAAGTGAAAGTCAAACACTTAAGTGACTCACCCACCCAAAGGCCCCTAAAAGAGGAAAATATTTTTGTTGTTGTGATTCAGACACTAAGCAGAATTGCTAATATTCGTGGAGAACTTGCTAGGCCCCAGGCACTGTGAAAAGATGATGTCATTAATGACATGGCAATTCACTCTGCTTCTCAAACATGGCAATGATATTCCCAACACACCACCTTTTAAATGCTCTTTCCCCTGCCTGGAATCTTCCTTCCCTCAATATTTGCAAGACTTGCTTTCTAGTTTCACTTGATTCAGATCTTCTCTCAAATAAAACCTTTCTGGAGCAGGTTCTCTGGGCCATATCCAGAAAAGCACCCTGTTGTCTCTATCACCTTAGCTTGCCTTCATTTTCAATAGGTAGTACCCCCAAAATAAGAATGTGAATCTTATCTTCATCACAACTCTGTAATGTGGGTACTGACATGATCCTTATTTTTAAGGTTTAGAGAGAATTAAGTAAATTGCCCATTTGAACCAAGTTGTCTGACATCTGAGTATGTTTTTAATCACCACCTACTGGAATGCTCTTTTATCGACTGGATGAAGTCTATTGTCTCAGTGTTAAAAACAGGCACTTGAAAGAGCAGAGATGGATAGATAGTAAAATATCACTGATAATGAAATGCCCAGACACATGACAAATTACTAGGGGTATGAGTATGAAAAATGATGTGTACTTTCAAGCTATCAGCAAACAATTGAAAATACCTTCTTTTATGAGAGGGTCAAGATACTTTTGTTTTAAGATCTGTACTTACTAGTAAAATTGATTGCAGTTTGTGCAGAGAGAAATATTTCATTCTCCTCTATCTCTGACAGAAAGTGGAAAGAGGAAACACTGAAAACAGGAAAATATGTGTGATATCTATAGAACAGCAGATACGTAATTCACTGAGCAGCTGAAGAATTAAATCAGAGGTATGTTTTGGCACCCTTTGCAGGCTCTACTTGTTTCCTTTAGATTCCTTTTCTTTTTTATCATGCACGTCTTGGATCTGGTGCCCCTTTTCTTTCCCAATGTCTGAGACTTACAGAAAGTCACTGGCAAGGATCTTCCTAGTAACAGCAGGACTCTCAAAGGAGAATGGAGAATCCAGCATGGAATTAAGTCAGCTGCCTCATAGTAGCCCTACACCTCGTCTGAACCAGCAATACTAGGGACACAGTGGCCAACATGATATTTACATTTCTCTGTTGTAAAACCTACACCGTTTGGTAATACATTAATAATGCTGAGTCCTAAAATTCCTGTGCCCTTTCTTCCAGGGACTATCTGGTCCACTCGGTCTCATTGCCAGAGCAGATAACCACCCCAAGTAATTACCCTTTTGTAGTCTGTACTCATGAAACCTGATTTCTATTATTTTAGAGATTGTTTCTTAAAATAACCATAAAGCATTTTCAAAAGTTTTAGAAAGTTTTATAAGAAGACAGGATAGCAAATAGGTGAAATTCTTTTAAAACTTTGCATTTCGAAGTCTGTAGAGTAAATATCACTGTGTTCTGGGTGGGTGAATAATTTGGAGGGGCTTTCGGTTTCCCTCCAATTATATTGCCACTTGATACACTGGACCAATACTGTTCTTAAGCTCCAACAGAAACAAAACCTATATTGCCTTCAAGAATCTAGGGCCACCCACTTTGCATATCCAAGTGCAAATTCAAGTAGGACCTGGAGAAGGTTAAATCACATGCTAATGTCTGACCACAATCTAGACATGAGTAGCGAAGGAAGATTTATTTGCTTCTCCTGGCCAACTGCCTTTTTAGGTTATTTTTATTCATAAAGAGAAAGTGAAAATATATATATATGTGTGTGTGTATATGTATACATATATACACATACACACACACATATATATATATTTCTCTGTGAAGGAAAAAAACTAAAATATATATGTATGTATATATACATATGTCATAGATTTGGAAGATAAACCAAGGAGAGTTGAACTATCATACTAGGGATTATAGAAGAATAAATTGAAATAAAGGAAGACAACACAAGTATATAAAGATATAATTTATTAAGACTTCCCTGAAATTAGACTATTTCAACCTATATATTCAAGAAGGTTGCCAAATACAAGAATCCAAGGGAATTGTTCCCATCTGTTCCCATGGAATCTGACATTGAGCAAGATTTAGCCAATCAAGAAATGACTGAAGAAGCCACAACAAAGAAATTTGTGTGGTCACTGGATCTATTTACCCATAGACTTAAGACTGAAACAAATGTTAACATTATGAAACCAGATCAAAATGTAAATAATATAATCTGCGGTAATTCGAAAAACAGCCAAAGTTAGAAAAGTAAATATTCTGATCTCTTCTGTAACAAATCAAAGACTAAAGATGGCTGGATGTATTTAACAACACAAAGGTAAATATAACTAGCAGGGAGAAACCCTCAACCTATGTGCCACCATTGGATTCCCAGAGAGTCTATAAAGTACATTCAAAGCTATGAAAAGAAAAAAACCCATTTCTAATAGTATAACAGAAAAAAAAATCAGTCATATCAATAAGGTTTTCAAACTAAAATCACATTGTAGCACTTGAAAGACAAAGCGAAATCCTATACTAAAACAGAAGAGAGAAGTCATGCCAAGCCAATGCTAACAAAAGGAAAGCTGAATATCCTACCCAACATGAGACAAAAGGTCACTACAAAAGAAAAAGAGAAAGATGTCTAAGAACTTCCTTCTTTTTGGGCTCTCCCATAAAAATTATACTCAGATCATTTCAGTAGAGAATTATGACAAATTATATACTAACAGAATAGATTAAATTATTCTAGTTGGTTAAAAAAAGAATGGATGAACTTAACATCAACATGCATATACACAGATTTGTTTATTTCTGCAAAATATAGTTCTATAATGCTACTGAAGAAACAACAATTGAGGAGGAGAATTGCATAACAGGAGAAGAGGGCTGCTAGAGTTGGGGGAACGCTTCATTGTACATCTTTCACCAAGGACAGGAAATATAAATACAACTGAATACAATTAACGTGGTTCATGGTGGTGGAACTGCTCATTTTGTCAAGGGGGCCCTTCACTAGATAAAGACTAAGAGAAGTCATATCCTCATTGAAACCTCAAGAAACCACTGTAGGCTGGACTTAACTGGCAGGACAAACCCTGGCCAAAAAAAAAAAAAAAAGTGAGGAAGAGGAGGGGAGTGAGTGAGCCAAATCTCTGAGCACTACCCAGACTCCAGCAGGTGCAGACAACCTCAGTGATGGCCATGCTCAAGGCATCCAAACTGTCAGGGCCAGATGGTTTTAGCAGAATCCCAGGTAATCAGCAATGTACCCAAGGGTAACACTACCAATATAAGTAGTGGTGAATTTATCACGAAGCTAGCAGAACTTCCCTCTCAGGGACTCTCCCTCATCCAGGCTCCTGGGATTGTAGAGGAGTTGTTTGGCATTTAGAATGTTCTATGAGAGGAGGGTAAGCCAGACTGCATTGAAGGACGATTTCTATGAAGTATTTCTGGCAAATTGCCTAACATGAATTTTAAAAGAAAGGGACCTGAATCTCCAAGGATCTGCAACATGATATGATGTTTCCCCATTCTAAGCAAATATTCACTTTCACACCTAATTATGTACCTAAACATTATGATTTTGTATTTAAAAAAAAGACTGAAATTATTTAAGGTTTAGTTTTCACAAGAGCCTATTATGGCTCTTGCATATAGGTCTCCAGTTTAATGATGCCACAGACCTAGTTTCAGGATCTTCTTAACTCCGCATGACCAAAGCAGCTCTAGGAGCACAGAGCATGCTCAGGTGCACTGAGGGACATTGTGAGTCCGACTACCGTGGGCTCAGTGATTTTGTGCCCCTTAAACAGCAGCAGGCTTGTCTGTACACTGATGGTTTTGGGACCAGCCATCACCTGGCCCCAGGAAGACTCCCCAGGGCTCTGAAATGAATTGGAATTTATGATCCATCAGCAAGCAGCTAAGGCAGTAGGGACCCCTGGGGATTTTTGACATATCAGACTGGGCTTCCTGCTGAATTGAGCAGGTGGGAGATTGAGTCTAGACACTCTGAAATATCACTTAAAAAATGACACCAAGACGTGGACTGGTGGGAGCTGACCATGCTATTTACATTGAATTCTGAAATTCCATCAAGCATGTTAAATCGAATCAAGGTGCCTCCATTGATACCTTATAGCTTACCAACACATGGAAGGAAAAAGGGGTTTAATTGGATTCCAAACATCCCAGAAGCCACTTTTTCCATACTAATTTATTTGCTTTTTTTTCATATACACACTGTTTCTTTTTCTTTAAATTACTTCTATTTTTCCAACAAAGAGCAATAGTCACTCTTCTATAATGATTATTCCAGTCCTGTCTACCCTTTACTCCAAGGATACAAAAAAGTGAGCCACCTTACTCTCATTTCACAGCTGCTGTCCAATAGCAGTAGGGTCCTGAACCTGTAATTAATTCAGGCAAAGGAAAATTGAGTGAAGAAAGAAAATGAGGCACAATTCAAGTTCAATCACTGTTTTATGACAGTGTGCTCAAGTAAGACTATAATCATGGCAACGCTCCAATTATTGATTAGTTAATTATAAAGAAGATCTGTACCACTTCTACCTACAGTTAGCCTTCAAAGAGGGTATATTTTAAAATAAGAAAACTTCAGCAAGGTAAATATTTAGTAGGTTATTTTCATCGACTTGGGAGGAGGATAAGAGAAATAGAAAAAGAAACGCCAATTCTAGTATTTTTTAAACCCAGTTGTTGAAGACTTTGTGAAAAGGATCATTTTTGCCGATCTTTTCTTTTCCACCCCCTGGCCCTCAGCTCACAGTTGGAGAACTGATAATTGTGTCAGATGGTGGGTTCCTGAGGAGGCGGCCGATCCCTCTCTGGCCACTTTGGAAGGGTAGATCTCATGTTACACCTCATACAGCAAAAACCTCCTGGCCCTGTCACGTCTTCACCCTGTGTTAGAGAAACCAGTACCAGAAGTGGATTCACCTGGTTCCTGCCCTGCACGGGCCCCTGAAAGATCTCGGAATAGACTAACAGTGTCTAACTACCTGGTTAGGTGTTATTGCTAAGCTTGAATATTTTATCAGATTTCCCAAATAAATTTCTAAACAATCCTACATATTTATGCAGTATTACAATTTGTAAGTTATAAATCTGAAAGAAACTTTTCTCAACTATTACTAATGAAAGTTGATCAATTATAGTCATAGAAGATGCCCAACAAATTTATCTTTGTTTCTTTAATGCAAAGATCATAACAAAATCTTTGCCATAGAAAAAGATAATCAGTGTATGCAGACAAAAAAATAGGAAAATATTATAGCAACGTGTTCACTTGTTAACTTTTAAGAGTTATGCTAAATTTCTAGATTTTATGATGTTTATAGTATTGGACATCTTTTAAAGTGTACAATTTATTATGATTTCTTTTATCAGTCTAAATATTTACTTCTGTAAGCAGTTTTGTAGTGGTAAACTTTTTTTTTTCTTAAAGAAGCCTCCCCCGATTGCATATATGCCTCAGATATCATATAACCTGGATCCATTTGATCAGGAGGGCTTTTAGTTGTATAAAATGGTGACTGGGAATTAGGGTTTTCTAATCAGACAGCCTTGACTCAAATTTTACCCTTGAGGCTTTCTACCTATATGACATTGGCATTGTTCCTCTAATTCTCCAAATCTCATCATCTGCTAAATTGGAAAAACCTTAGTATCCACCTCAGAGAATCAGTAAGAAAATATTATACATGACAGGGTGCATAGGAAAGCAGTTGACACAGTTCCTAACACCCCTATGGATATCTGAATAACTCAAACAAATTTCGTAAACTTGTAGAGCCCAAACAAAACTCTCGTTTTCCTTCAATATGATGTCTTTCCTTGACTTCCCCCCAGTATTAACATTCATTGTTTTTTCAGACTAGATACTAAAGAGCTTCATAACCGTACATCTAATTTCATCTAATGCCACCTCTGTTGACTTTACCTTCAAAAATTGAGCCCTCAAATGACAATTCCTCACCACTACTGCCCTAGTGGAAACCTCCTACTGCCCTAGTCCAAACCATTAATGTCTCTCTCTATACAACTCCAACAGCTTGGAACATGCATCCTACTTTGATGCACCCACCTCTCTTAGTCTCCATTGTTACTCTTGAGACATTTTTTGGCTACTCTCTTCCTTTATGAAGCTTTAGTTGCCTATCTACACTACCCATAATCCCACTTCTACTATCCTGCTATAAGTCTTTCATCTATAGACTTCTCAGTCACTTTTAACCTCTTTGGAGAGTCCACATCTCCTGAAGACCCAACTAGAACCTAGTTCTCTATTCCTTGGTCTTCTCCGCTCATACCTATACCTTGCAAACCTCAAAGAAAACCATTCTACTTCATGCTGACACTTTACATTGGTCTCAGAATGAATCCTATCACCTGGAAACTAAAATATTTCCTAAATAATAAATTCTGAGATCCCCTTCAAAGACAAAATCAATCATATTTTCAGTCTCTCTCTCCTCCCACTATTCCTTTCTCTTAGGTTCCATTGAGTCATCTAATCTCTATACTATATCCCAGTCTCCTCATCCCTATGCACTTGCTTTTCTTCCTATCCAGTTTATAACCTATGACACATCACAGCAATTTTTATTAAATGGGAGATCAATTATCTTAGAAGGTGGTGATGTTAGTTAGGTCAACAAAACTATTTGCTTCCTTGTCCTTGATAGCTTAGCACTGTTGGGGGAAATCATAACTCATACTGATTGTGGCCACTACGAATACAGTTTCCTCAACTGAGAAATCATTCTGGCAGTCTCTTATTGGACTACTTTTATAATTCCTCACATTAATTATTACAAATTTTCATCAATTCTTCCAAACCACCATTACTCTTGCTTTCTTTAACTAACCAACAATTAACCTTGTCTCCTTCACAAAGAAGGATTAAATAATGGATATCTTGAGGCACCTGGGTGGCTCAGTCAGTTAAACATTTGACTTTGGCTCAGGTCACGATCTCACAGTTCGTGGGTTCGAGTCCCGCATTGGGCTCTGTGTTGACAGCTAGCTCAGAGCCAGAAGCCTGTCTTCGGATTCTGTGTCTCCCTCTCTTTCTGACCCTCCCCTGCACACTCTGTCTCTCTCTTTCTCTCTCAAAAAATAAATAAAACATCTAAAAATATTTTTAAAAAAAGAATGGATATCTTTAATCCATCCCACAAATGGTTATTAAGAAACTACTGTTTGCTGGGCACTATTGTTGGCACTTAGGATATATCACCAAAAAGTCAGACAAGATCCTATTCTCATCTTTAACTTTCCCTAACCTATCCAAAACAAATCATAAAATGCCCAGTAAATATTTTGAAGTGCCTACTTCGTATCAGGAATTTTACTTGGTGAGAGAACTACTACGACAGTGAAGAGAATAAATAAAATAGTCTTCCCTCGTGGACTTTTTGTTTTAGTGTGGGTTGGACAGAAAAGGACAATAAAAAATACATAAATTAAAAAAAAATATATATATATACACACATGCACATGTGTATCTATATAGTCAGATGAGCAAGATAAGGGAGAAAGGAAGTGGTGGTAACTTATAGGATATAAAGTCAATAAAATTACTCACTGAGTTAAATAATATTCAGAAATCACAAATAGCAATGGGACAAGAAAACATCTGATTCTGTATCCATAAAGAGAGGGTGACTTAACATAAGAAGCAGCTGGAAATAGGAATGTCGACTGATTCATCTCTCTTCTCTTCTTTGTCCCTTCTATAAGGCCAAGGTTGAATAACAACAGTAATGTTCAAAGGTTCTGGAACATAATTTGTTATTAACAAATATTCCAAAAGTTTTAGGTTTACATAAATTCTATGATCCCTAAAGTTAGCATTGGCCTTACACACATTTTTAAAGCCTCCCCCACCTGGCCATCTGCACCTCCTTCTCCACTTTTCTATGTTACAAAGCAAGAGAACACAGCCATCTGCCTTCAGCAAGTGCACCCAGTTGCCCTACAGACAGATTTCTATGAATTTCAAACAAACAAACAAACAAACAAATAAATGGAAAGCAATGGACTTAATATGTTTTTCCCAACACCCACCCATCAGTTTCTTTGTTAACTGTTCTGAGCATATGTTTATTAGGTACTGTTTCACTGCAGTATTATTCCAACTAAAAAACTAGATTTTTTCCCCCTGTGATTATACATTTCTAAATTTAAAAAGCTGTTGTTTCTTGCAGAGTTTTCTGTACATAACAGAAATGTACAGTAGAATTATGTTGGTGCCTGGCTTCCTGGAGTCCTCTCAGTGCCTCAATTTCCCTTTGGGGAGCTACTCCCTCCCAACCCTCGTCATATGGTGTACAGTGGAGTTGACTCCAATCTCAGCTACCATAAACATGTGGCACAAAACTGGGCAAATAGAGCCCATAGTAATTGTTTTGGGAAAGTTGTGTGACACTCCCACTCCTGTAGGGGCTGTGTGACTTTGACTTTGCTGCGGGGAGAGATTGAACTACTTCCAGTCAGGTGATGATGAGGACTAAGTGCACCTAGAATATTCCTACACTGCCAGTGGAATGTAAAATGCTACAACTGCTTTAGAGAATTTTTTTGGATTTTAAAGAGTAAAACATAACCATTCAACCCAGACATTCCACTCCTAATAAATTATCCAAAATAAATGAAAACATATATCCTGACAAAGATGTGTACACTTCTTAAAACTCACAAGAGCCCCCCAAATGGAAATAATCTAAATGCCCATCAATATGTGAATGAATGACAAAAATAAATGTGACATACACATTCAGTGGGAAACTATTCAGCAATGAAAAGAATAAACTACTGATAAATGTTAACACAATGAATGAATCTCAAAATAATTGTGATTTAGTGGCAAAAAAAAAAAAAAACCTAGACACAGAAGAGTATGTAGCATACGATGCCATTTACTTAAACATTTAGAAAGTAAAAATTAATCTTTAGTGACAAAAATCCTACCAGTTGTTGATGGGGGGGGGTGCAGTGGGAAATAGCCACTTTAAGGGGCAAGAAGAATCTGGGGGGTTATAAGAATGTTTGTTCATTGACAGAGGTGGGGATGCACAGAGTATACAGCTGGTACTATTCACCAGATTGTGCATTTTGGATATACCCAAGTAAATTACACCTTGATAAGGGTAGTTTTAAGAGTAAAAATTGAAAGAATAATAAAGCAGATTTGCAATAAGTTTGCTTTTTATTATCGATATGTGCTAATAATTCTAAATGATCTTTTGTGGATCTACATTGTAAGCAGTTTCTCCAGTTGCATTGCTTTCTCTGTGAGAGTTAATTCCAAAAACTGCCAGCCATACTCTGGGCTCCCAACTCTGTGGACTTAGATCATTGTTTTGGGAAAACCGCCTCAACAGTTTGAAGTAGTTTGGGCTCTCCCTGAGTACAGTTGATCTGTGCTGGACTGGTGAATATTTAACAATCAGATCCCTGAAGACATAACCTTGAATTGTGCTTCCTGATTTCTTTGGTATACGACAGCTCCCATGACTAATCTCACTCTGCCAGTGTGATGGCACTGAGCAGGGTTTGGGAAGAGATGCTCACAGTGGCCATGGAGCCCATGGGAGTCTGCACCAGGACAGTGCTGAGTTTGGACGCCCATGGGAGTCTGCACCAGGACAGTGCTGAGTTTGGACGATCCAGTGTTTGTGGTACTCCAGAGTCTTATATTTAAGCGCTACACTGAAATAAGCACAATCCCAGTGACGATAGAGTTAAGGACACGGAGCTTTACTTACTTCCGTTTGTAATTCTATTTGCAAATTATTATCTGAAACTTGCAGTTACTCTTTGGAAGCACTTACATATGTGTCAGTTTTCTGTTTTGTTTTTAAATGCAATAATATAATTTCAAACTATTAATTACTGTTTTCTTTTTATAGTACAGCATTTAATTGTTTCCATTTGCATAGTTTCATATACAAAGTTCAAAGAAAAAAATGTTTATGTCTATGCTTTTCTTTTGGAATCATTGCTATTTATTTTGTTTTGTGAATATTACTGAAAATAACTTTCTTTATAGCAGAAGGTGTTTAAAAATGGTCCGCTCCAGGTGCCCCATATATAGGGCCCATAAATAGGCCACTGAATAGAATGATTATATAAGTCTGGAAAGGTCAGCTGTAAACCAAAATATCATTTTAAATAAAGATTCCAAATGTGGACAGAGAGTTTACTATAAAAGTAAAAGCCAGCCTTGGTACTAGATATATTTATTTCTATTTGTGCACAATTTATTCATCCACCAAAAACATAAACTAGACTCGAATTTTGTTGCTGTTTCTAATTCATACTGCCATAAAACTTCTGCAGTTTCTATTTTTCAGCATCTTTACCATAAAATAACTAAATTGCAATTGACACTACCTGTCGTCTTTTCTAGATTTAAAATTCTGATATACAAGTAGATACCATCATTTCCTTTTAAGCACTGACAAATTTGTAGTAAAAAAAAAAGTAAAATGATCTATGAAACAAAACTAGGAAAGGCAAATTCAGGTCTTATAACTCAGCCTCTACAGAATCCCGTCACAATTATTTAAAATTTTGGGGGCGCCTGGGTGGCTCAGTTGGTTAAGCGTCCGACTTCGGCTCAGGTCAGATCTCACGTTCGTGGGTTCGAGCCCCACTTCAGGCTCTGTGCTGACAGCTCAGAGCCTGGAGCCTGTTTCTGGTTCTGTGTCTCCTTCTCTCTCTGCCCCTCCCCCTCTCATGCTCTGTCTCTCTCTGTATCAAAAATAAATAAAACATTTTTAAAAAATTTAAAAAAACAATTATTTAAAATTTTTAATATAATTTATTGTCTAATTGGCTAACATATGGTGTATACAGTGTGCTCTTGGTTTTGCGGGTAGATTCCCATGATTCGTCACTTACTTACAAAACCCAGTGTTCATCCCAACAAGTGCCCTCCTCAATGCCTATCACCCACTTTCCCCTTTCCCCAGGAACCCCGCAACAACCCTCAGTTTGTTCTATGTAGTTAAGGGTCTCGTAGGGTTTAAATGTTTACTTTTGAAAGAGAGATAGAGCATATGCAAGGGGAGCAGAAAGAGAAGGGGACGGAGGATCCTAAGTGGATTCAAACTCACAAACATGAAATCCTGACCTGAGCCGAAGTCAGATGCTGAACTGACTGAGCCACCCAGGTACCCCCAGAATCCTTACACAATTATTTAACCCACAGAATTATCTGATCCATCAAACATTTCCTATAAACTTAAAATGAAACAAATCTTGAGTTTTTAAAAACCTTTTTCCTGCAATCCAATAATAATGAATAACATTTAATATGCACTTAACACATCTGTTGCTATGCTAATTACTTTGCAAATATCACCTCACCTCCTTTATATAAGTCCAAAATATTAATGTCTCTATTTTCACAGATGAGAAGTGAGGCATAGTATTTGAAATAATAAATTTATCGTCACAGTGTTGAGTGGAAGCAGAAAGCTAAATCTCCTGTCTGTCTTACTTTAAGGTCCATGTTAACATCAATGATGATAATTCTTGCAATAAATATTAAAATATGTAGATAATTTCCATTTCAATTTGGCTTGTGTTTATAAACCCAAAAACTTCCTGGTAAGAGATTCAAAAGTTCAGAGATGAATATTATAACATGAAAAGAAGGTTTGAAGTTTGCTATGATTCCAGTCAAAACTTCCATTCTTCGACAAATATGCCTCTGAACTCAGAAGCAAGAATATTTATAATTTTTGTTGCCGTTCTTTTTTATCTCTGTCCAGGTAATCAGTATGTGACAGTAACTTACCTTGAAAAGTGTCATTATTTTTTAGGGAAAAGAACAGATCTGTCATGGCCATCAATTCAGAATACCATCACTATGATAAAAAGAAACTAAACTATTCATCTACTTAAACCATTTTTTTTAAAGAAAGAAAAAGACATTGAAGATAGGTTTTCTTGTTAATGCTAGCAGAGGCTGTGTGCTTCCAACTTGAATAATGAATAATGTTCCTGTTATTTTGCAGGTAGATAAGGAGAAGGAAGTGGAAGGCAGAAGACGAGCCCTCTGTGTTGAATTAATGTGGTTATGTAAAATCTATCTGTCACATTTAGGTAGTATTTTTTATGCATAAAATCCTTGAACTCAAAGTAATTTTACAGAAAAGAGATACGTGAATGGAATATTCATTTCAATGAGTTAATTTGTAAGACCCTTTTTTCATGTAAGAGTGAAAAATACTGGGTATTAAATGCTGGGTTGCCATTCTAGTTTTATTATTTACTGGCTAGGAGATCTGGGCTAATCCCTTAACTTCTCTTAGCTTCAGATTTTGATTTGTAAAATTGCGATATTCAGACTATTGTGAGCTTTAGTGGTCAGCAAGCCTCTATTCAAAAGCCTTGGATAACTAAAACTCATATTTATCATTTCATTACATGTTCCTCTCTACTTCTCCTGCCCCCAGCAAACTGAGCAATGGATAGTCAATATCCATTGTTTTGAGATATGTGATTAAAATTCCCTGTTTCTCTTCTCTTCAATCAATTATTTATTATAAAGATATATATTTGTTTATTTAATATATATTCCAATATATCTGCCTTGTCTATTTTAGGCGTACACAAGTGCACCAACTTTTGTCCATCCACTGTTATCATGGTATAATTACCTTTGTCCCTCCCATGTCTAGGAGCTCCCCAAAATAGGTGCTGCGTCCTATTCCTTTTTCCGTCTTCAACATCTTAGCACAGCATCTTAGCAAATGTTGGGTGGATGAGGGTTTCTTTTGCTTCATTTAGTGATCACTGCTATATGGTAAAAGGCATTCAGACATTTCTTTGATGACAACAAGGAAATGAAAGTTAAAAATAATAAGTTTAAAACTCAGGTATTTAATAATAGAGGAATAAAGAATGATCAAATTATCAGTAAATAAATACAAGTTTTAAAATCAAAAGATCAGATCTTTAAATGGCTTCACTACCATTTAAGGTATATATGCTTCAGCCTCTTTCTACTAAAGTCTCCTCCCAAAATACACATGCTACATACAAAATATGATATTATATTTTAAGAGTATGGATTCCAAAATCTATGCACTTAAGTCAACAAATATTCATTGAATTTAATACATTGACACTTGGTTAGCCGCTGGGGATGTTATGGTAGTTTGGATGGAGAGCATGTCTCCCCCACGGAGTTCGTAGCTTGCAGGGGAGGAAGAGAGATGCATGGGAAAGCTACTTACTGGTCATTACAAGGTGCCAGGAGAGCGATGACAGGCAGGTGGCGGAGGCAGGGGCGTAGCAGAGATGACCCCGCCCTGTCTTCTCGGAGCTCTGGCAGTCCGGGTTCACCGTGACACCTCATTCCTTTCTAACTGCGATCCCATTGCTGGTAACTTCCACTTTCATGCAAAGTTTCCTGTTTTGGCTCAAAATATTTTCTGAAAGGGAAGGCACTTTTTTCATTCCTGGAATTTTTTTCAGTTTTAGTCATCAACGAAAAGAGTAACCCATTTTGAACATTAGATAGTCCAAACACTAAATGCAATATTCTTTACATGAAACATTATAAAGCTAACTCTGAAACACTTCTAAGACTAGTAGACTAAGGAAATTAGAAACTGCAAGAAACAATATAGAAAAAAAAAAAAGTCCAACAACATTCATCAACAGAAACGGGGAGATTTTCCATTAGAATTGTTTGCAACACACACCTGGCCACCTTCTCTCTTAAATCTGATAATCTTTTCTTAACACATGCAACAACAGGGAGCTCACCCTCAGAAAGGCTGTCATTTCATTTTTGGATACAATTTTGGCTATCATTTCAAACACTTCATTTTACCACAGCATGGGGCGGGGTGGGGGGGGCGGTAGGGGGAGAACCATGTTTAACTTTCTTGAAACTACCAGAAAAAAAAATCTCATTTATCTTTTACTAATAAACCTTACCTTACTTAAAGGCAGCTGTTATTTCCTTGTAAAAATTTCTTTCCTTTAGATGATACTTTTTCAGTTCCTTTAACTACACCCCTTGTTACACAGTGCCCATAATTTTTTATTTAACACATATTTATTGAGTACCAATTTTGTTCTAGATCCACAGCTAGGCACTAGAAATACAGAAGAGGGTAAAATACTCATTGATCTTTCCAGTCTCTATATGGATCTCTTTAAGGTGGACTTTAATCTGGCAACATCTTACTTAAAATATACGTTATGTGGTCATGTCCATAAATAGAAATGATGCTAAGATGGCACTCTCTTCATAAAAAGTCATTTAATACTGTTGTCCATGCTTGGATTTAAAATAATTCCAATCTTCTAGAACTGTTATATGAAGAAATGTTAAGCCACATATTCGTTGTTAATATTTAATTTTTTAAAGTCTAAAATTTTCTATTTTCCTTGTTAAACTTCATGTTGTTTATTTGACCTATCAAAATTAAGTTGCATTTGGGGTGACTGGGTAGCTCAGTCAGTTAAGTGTCCGATTTTGGCTCAGGTCATGATCTTACAGTCTGTGGGTTCAAGCCCAGCTTTGGGCTCTGTGCAGACAGCTCAGAGCCTGGAGACTGCTTCAGATTCAGTGTTTCCCTCTCACTCTGCCCCTCTCCCACTCACTCTCTGTCTCTGTCTCTCAAAATAAAATAAAGACATAAAGAAAAAATTTAAAAACAAAATTAAGATGCATTTTTATTCAGAAATGCAATGTATTAGCTGTTCTCTATAATTGTCTGCATTTAATTTTTTTCTTTTTTTAATGATTATTTATTTTTGAGAGCAGGGAGGGGAAAGTCAGAGAGAGAGGGGGACAGAGGATCCCAAGAGGCTCCACCTTGCCAGCAGTGAGCCAGATGTAGGGCTGGAACTCATGAGCCATGAGATCATGACCTGAGTTGAAGTCAGACGTTCAACTGACTGAGGCACCCAGGCATCCCTGCATTTAAAATTTTTCTAAATATGCCTCTGTCTTTATTTATGATGTAGCTTTGTAGAATCCCAATGGATATTCTAGGACTATATCTGCAGTTACTTTTGGACCCTAGGTTGTAACTCATATGAACTATTATACTTTACAAAGAGTCATAATACAATGTAGAAAATACTTTTTTGTATTAGATTCTCATTCTAACATCTACGTTAAGTATGCTTTATGACTTTGGGCAATTTAATGACCTTCTTTTAGCCTCGATTTCCTTTTTTTGTAAAAGTCATGATGCCTTTTGAATTCCTAGGAATATGTAAGATGTGTATATAAAATTTCACTGATGATCAAAATGTCTTAAACTCAGGCACTTGTTTAATGGATTCATTGCTACACACTCAGAACCCATATGAATACGTACAGTAAATTGACCCAAAAAATGCTGAATAAATGCATGGCATGTAGTAGATATCAATAAACGTAGGTTTATCTTCTCTTTCCTTGCCTACCTTGAGCCTAATTTTTTCTTGGCAAAGTTTTACCCTGGACACTTTGAAGATGATTGTCTTTCATATGGAAAGTAGAAATAAAATAAACATTGGCTTGTTCTCTTTTCTCCCTTTTAACATCACAACATCAGAGCCAAGACTAATCCTTCCTTATAGTCTTTTTTTTAATCATTCAAAGCAGAAAGATAGATATTTTGTGTTATCCTCAGTATATTTCACAAACCCTAGCTTATTCTGAGTTTTTATATTTTTGTAATGAATTTTCTGCTTAGAATACTTCTTTATCTTCTTCCTTTGAAATGTGCTTCTTCTTCCCTCATTTGTGCATTCCTAGATAACTCCCTGTAGAGCTATGCTGATTTCTTTAGAAGTTACCTTCTTTTTCTTTTTTAGGGGTTATTTATGAAAATTATCAGAATTTATTTTCTGTGAGATTCCTATCCTTTTTGAATTACCCTCTTCTTTTAAGTTGCTGAACAGAGACTTAGGTTTTCTTGAGAATATTTTGAAGCTGCTTTCCTAAAGGCCAGTACACACATCAGACTATACCTTGTATATAATCTTCCTTTGATTTTTTTTTTGCCAGTGTTTATACACCAAAAATCGCCTCTTCATTTTTTTCTTGCAATGGTTTTCAAAGTAGCAATCTCTATAGTTGCTTCCATCACCTTCTAGAAAATTAATCTATTAGTGAGAAAAATCTATTAGTGAGAAATCTATCAGGTTTTTTACTTTAAGTGGAATGAGGCTTCCAAAAGACATCTTTTGAAATAAGGGCTTCAGTACACTTCCCTGTACCTTTTATATATTAGCTACATACCTTTATCCTTGTATTTTGATGGCATTATCCAACTCAACCAAATGGTCTAATATGTTAACTCCTACAACAACAATTTCTAGTGTTTTTCTCTTCTTTCCTTTGTTTTCACTCAAATTACTTCCAAATGCATACTACCACAATAACATCATGATCCCCCTACAGAGGAATGCATCATAACTTGGAAGAGACTTAGTTGTCCACTCTGAGATTTTTATCCAAAAAAGTCAGCAGGAAGATACTGGGTTAGGCTGACATTACCCTCCATAAGATGATCCATCTAAAGTTTAGGGCTGGCCCTTTGGTGGGGAGGGGATGAGCAGAGGTTCACAATAATTTTCCTTTAGTAAGAAAAGTTTGAGTCCATCTGGTAGGGAAAAATATGGCAGCATTAGTTCAAACTGTAGGATGAAACTGGAAATCAGATGGACAGACAGAAACTTCAAGTGTAAGCAAAGATGGGAGAAGGAGGAGCGAGTGTACTTTCTTATACACACAAGGTGCCACCTCTTCTAATCAGTGCAGTTCCATAGATAAAGATTTCTTCTTGTTTCATACCGTAGCCAAGTGCTCCATCCTCCAGGTCTTATTGAGACTTGTGAGACGATATATACTTCCTCTTTACGTTTATGTTTACCATGTTAAATAACTGTATCCTGATGAAGAGACAGCTTAAGAAACAAATGCTCCTCATGGTTCTTCTCTGCTATTTTATCCTGGAAATTAGTGGGTACTGTTTCTTATATTGTTCTTCCATACATTTTCCTTACATATATCACTGGATTGTTTTATTAATGTATTTCCTTTCTTTAACTCAAAATCAGCTTAAAACAATAATCAGCTTAGCTAGTTGTTAAGAATAAAATATACCTCATCTATTGGATGACATGCAGACTAGACTACTTGGAATAACAACCTCATTTTCTCAGGGACTAAATACAATAAAGTTTGTTCTCTTTTTTGTAGCCTAGATGTCAGTAGATGGATGTTCCCCCTTGATCATTTTGGGACCTAGCCTACTTGGATTAACTGGCCTTACCATTCCTTTCAATTGTTAACTGGATCCTTAGCATCAGGTTGATATATGAGTGAATAGAGTGGTCCATTTTTAATCACATTAACCTAGACATGTATTACTTTATTTATATTCAACTGGAAACAATTCATCACATAGTCTCCAATGAAAAAAGTTTATATGTAATTTTAGTGGTGTGCCAAGAAAAATGAAAACCCAGGTATTAATGAAGAAATAGGCAGTATTTGCCACAGCAGAATTCCATCTTTCTATTATCATAAAGTACTGTTTAGTGGTCAAATAGTTCTTTCCCTTTTTTTTTTTTGCTACTGTCCACATAATCCATTATTTGTTTTTCTTCCTTTCTCTTTCAAATAGAAGCATTAAAATAAAATCTTCATTCAGATATATTTTATTTCCCTACCCCAAACTTGAAGTTTTTAAATATATTCCTGCTTTCTTGAAATCCCTCATTAATATGCAACTTTGTGCATCAAGTAAAGCAAGGTGTGATTAATAGGTCTGAATTGTTTCATGTTTCTCTCCATCTTCTCCTTAATATAGTAAAATAAAAAACCATGTTAGGGGGTTATGGAAATCGTATCAGGAGGAGGGAGGCAAGATGGTGGAGAAGTAGGGAGCTCCGTACTTTTCACCCACCGGCATCTCTCAAACAAAGAAAGACTGAAGCCATAAGATACTGAACCGCAAGAGTCTGGGAGGAAAAGAGACAGAGTCCACTAAGAAGACATTCTCATAGGTGTGTGATTGCGAACTGGGGAAGATAAAAATGGACCGGGACCAGAGGCGTGGAGGGGAGGGAACCCCCCCTTTGAGGAGAGCCACAGAGAGATGAGGGAAAGAGAAAGAGAGGCTGATACCACTCATAGAACTGTCTTTGGAGAAGAGAAAAACCTTGGCTCAGGACGGAGAAGGATCTTATCATTTCATCGGTAATTGCAGGATGTTTGTAAAGAGATCCTTTCTCTAGCTGTGGTGCTTTTCTTGGGCTAGTCATCCCATCTCAGGCCCCTGGCAGCGCCAGGAGAAACTGCTCCCCTAGCCCCCTAGTGGATAATGGCTAGGAATCCACCCTGCCTGCGGGAGCACATTTTGGATGAAATTATTAAAGTGCATGGACTAAGATCTGGAAACGAGAAGGGGCTTGGAAAATACAACTTGGCCCACCTTGGCTACAACCGCAGCACAGGGAGATCAGACCCAAAAGAGGGAGTTGCAATGCTTGGTTTGAGAAGGGACTGGGGCGCCAGCATTTTTCTCCCCAGAACAACCAAGGCAGGGCCTCAGGAAACAGCCCTAGCCTGGGACCACAGTGGAGGTGAGGTGAGACCTGCCTACACCAAACCAAGCCCATCCACCTGGACAGCTGCCTTTTTTTTTTTTTTTTTTTTTTTTTTTTTTTTTTTTTTTACTGGAGCCTGGGCCAAGACCAACATTGATGCATTACCATGATTAAGTCCAGATCAATTCTTGCTATTCAGATATATTTTCCCTTATCTCATTCTTATCTCTCCCCTCTACTCACTGGGCACTCTGGTCACTGGTTTGCTTAAACAGTCACATTTAATCCATTCTCTTGATGCATATTCTACACCTCCATTGCTATCTTCCTTTATCTCTCTCTGGAATAATCAGACTATATAGTTTCTTTGGGAAACATTATCTTCCCTTTCTTCTCCTTGCCTCCTACCATATTCTCCTCTTTCTCTCTCTGATTTAAGCATTTTAGTCTCTCTGCCTGGTCAATGTCCAATTTCATTTCCTTACCACCCCTGTCAATACTCTCTTTGTATATGCTCTTCCATCACTGCCTCCACCCTGCTGTTTATTTGTAGCTGGGATTTCTGGTTTTATGCTCTTATACTGTCCTTTGTCTTTTGCTGTTTTTGTCCCCCCCCCCACTTTTTCCCCCTTTTGGTTTGCTTGTTTGTTTGATTTGCCTGTGTGTTTGCGTGCTTTTGTTTTCTGTTTGTCTGTGGCTGTCTGTCTGTTTTTCTTTTCCAGGCTACCTCCAGAAAAAAGCCAAAGTACACATGGTGAGAGTCCCAATTATGATGAGTAGGGAAATAAAATAACCAAAGACATAACAAGAGAGGCCAAGGGATACCATTAAAAGGACACTTCCTAAACAGACAGGCCCTGGACAGTTAATGAGCCTCCTATAATATAGCAATACTAACAGGTGTAGAAAACATAAACGCTTTTAAAACTTACAAGAGACAGAAAGTTGACCAAAATGATAAAATGGAAGAATTCTCCTCTAAAGAAATTCTAGGAGGACCTCACAGCTACAGAATTGTTCAAAACAGATATAGGCAACATAACTGAGCAAGAATTTAGAACAATTGTTATGAAATTAATCACTGGGTTTGAAAAAGGCATGGAAGACATCAGAGAAGCTATTGCTACAAAGACTATGGGCCTTAAAAATGGTTGTGAGGAATTAAAAAATGCTATAAATGAGGTGCATAATACAATGGAGGCAGCCACTGCATGGATTGAAGAGGCAGAGAGGAGAATAGGTGAATTAGAAGACGCAATTATAGAAAAAGAGGAAGCCAGGAAAAAGAGAGATAAATTGATCCAGGAGCATGAAAGGAGAATTCCAGAACTGAGGGATCAATCAAATGGAACAATATGTGTATCATAGGAATTCCTGAAGAAGAAGAGAGAAAGGTGCCGAAGGGGTACTTGAACAAATTATAGCTGAGAACTTCCCCAATTTGAGGAAGGAAACAGACACTGAAATCCAAGATGCACAGAGAACTCACCTCAGACATAATTGAATTGACCTTCTGCACAACATATCATAGTGAAACTGGGAAAATTATAAGGATAAAGAGAGAATTCTGAAAGCAACTAGGGATAAAACAGTCCAAACATACAAAGGGCAACCTATCAAAGTAGTTATAGACCTATCTACTGAAACTTGGAAGTCCAGAAAGGAATGGCAGGAAATCTTCAATCTGATGAACAGAAAAAATATGTAGCCAAGAATCTTTTATCCAGCAAGCCTCTCATTCAGAATAGAAAGAGAGATAAAGGTTTTTCCAAATAAAAATTGAAAGAATTCATCACCACTAAACCAGCTCTACAAGAAATCCTAAGAGGGACTATATGAGGGAAATGTTGCAAGGAACTCAAGGTACCAGAGACACCATTAAAAGCATGAAACCTACAGAGAACGCAATGACTCTAAAACCACATTTTTCAGTAATAACACTGAATGTAAATGGACTGAATGCTCCAATCAAAAGACGTAGGGTGGCAGAATGGATAAAAAAACAAAACCAATCTATTTTCTGTCTACAAGAGACTCATTTTAGACCTGAAGACACCTTTAGATTGAAAGTAAGGGGATGGGGAAATATCTTATCATGAGACTGGAAGTCAAAAGAAAGCTGGAGTAGCCATACTTATAACAGACAAACTGGACTTTAAAGACAGTAACAAGAGATGAAGAAGGACATTATATAATAATTGCAGGGTCTATCCATCAGGAAGAGCTAACAATTGCAAACATCCACACACCTAATTCAGGAGCACTCAAATACATAAAACAGTTAATCAGAGACAGAAAGAATCTTATAGATAAGAATGTGCTAATTGCAGGGGATTTTAGTACTCCACTTACAGCAATGGATAGATCAACTAGTTACAAAATCACTAAAGAAACGATGGACCTGAACAACACATTGGAACAGATGGGTTTGACAGATATATTTAGAACTGTACATCCTGAGGCTATAGAATTCACTTTCCTTTCAAGTGCACATGTTACATTCTCCAAGATAGACCACATACTGGGTCATAAAGCTGAATAAATATAAAAGAATTGAAATCATACCATGCACACTTTCATATTACAATGCTATGAAACTTGAAATCAATCACAGGAAAAAGTCTGGAAAACCTCCAAAAGCATAGAGGTTAAAGACCATCCTACTAAAGAATGAATGGGCAACCAGGCAATTAGAGAAGAAATTTAAAAATATATAGAAACAAATGAAAATGAAAATACAACAATCCAAACTTTCTGAAACACAGCAAAGGCAGTCCTAAGAGGAAAGTATATTGTAATCCAGGCCTATTTCAACTAGAAAAAGCACAAATACAAAATCTAACAGCATACCTAAAGGAACTAGAAAGAGTAGAAAGAGCACCCCAAACCCCGCAGAAGAAAAGAAATAATAAATACCAAGGCAGAGGAGGAGGAGCCAAGATGGCAGAGAGGGAGGGAGCTCTGTAAACTTCATCTGCCCCATCTATCAAACTGAGAAGGACATTACTCTCATCTGCAAGAGCAGAAGGAGAAAATACGGAATCCAGAAAGAAGACAACCTCAAAGATGCCTGAGTGAGTGAGTGCAAACTAGGGAGACTGGAAAACGGGCCAGCCCAAGAAGGGCAGGGGAGGTGGGAGCCCCAGGGCAAATGCGTGGAGTCAGAGAGAAACAGGGAAGAGACAGAGAAACTGAACATGCTCCTAATACTGTTTCTGGGGAAGAGATAAAGAACATTTGACCGCACCCAGAGAGAGAAACTCTCATTCCATATATAACTGCTGGGTAGCGCAAATCCTGAACCCAGGTGGCACAAGGGAAAGAACAGCTTCCAGCCCTGCGCCATCCCAGCGGGGAGTCAGCACCATGGGGGTGGGCCTCGGGCGCTCACTTCGACCTCGACTATGGGAGTGGTGGCACGCATCTCATTTCCATGGTGCATCTCACCTCCAG
Source organism: Suricata suricatta (assembly GCF_006229205.1). NCBI lineage: Eukaryota > Metazoa > Chordata > Mammalia > Carnivora > Herpestidae > Suricata > Suricata suricatta. Next base: position 114,547,413 of record NC_043700.1, read on the forward strand.
CATTGGCTGCGCAAATCCCAAATCCCAGGTGCCAACAGGGAAAAAATACCCTACCCCAACGCAATCCCGGCAGGGAGTTGGCGGCGCTGGAGGCTGGGGCTTGCGCTTGGCTGCTGGAGCTCACAGCTCATTTCTGGCAGAGCCCTGCGCCTCGGGCAACAGCAGCACAACTCCCAACCAGCCCCAAGAGACACAGCTCCCTCCCCCTAGGCTATTGCTATACCAACTGGGGACTGGGTGTCCACAGTGGTGTCTGTGAAGGCGTGCACTACACCCCCTGCTGTGTACCTCACCTCAGGCAGTGGCAGCCCAAATCCCGGCTTGAGCCCAAAGAAACTGATCCTTCTCCCTAAGAAGACAGCCGCCAAAGCAAGTACATCTCATCTGTGGTAGCATAAAAGTGCATGGACTAAGACTTTGAACTGAGGAAGGCCTGGAAAATACAACTTGGCTCAGCTGCAGTACAAGGAGATTGGGAGATTGGACTCATTAGAGTGGCCTACAGTGCCTAGTCCCAGCGGAGTGTGGCTTGCCGCCATTTTACTCTCTGCAGCCACCAAGGCAAAGCCTCTGAGAAAATCCTCCGAAACTTACCACACCAACCACACCTATCCGCCAGGAGGAGCTGCTGCTTTTTTATTTCTTTTTTTTTAATTCCTTTTTCCTTTTTTTTTGTACTTACTTTTTATTATTATTACCTTTTTTACTTAAATTTTATAAAATTTTTACTCCTTATTTTCTTTTCTCTTCTCTCCCTCTTTTTTTTTTTTTTTCTTGCAATCCAGATATATTCCCCTGTATCTTATCCTTATTTCTCCCTGATCTGGTCATACACTTTTAGACTGTCCATTGTCCTTTGTTGTCTCTGACCCCCTTTATTATTTTCTTTTCATCTCTTCTTTTCATCTCTTTCCTCTCCGTTTTCTTTCTTTCCTTTCCCCCTTTTAATTTGTTGATTTGTTTGATTTGTCTGTGCGTTTGTGTGCTTCTGTTCCCTCTGTGTTTGTCTGTCTGTTTTCCTTCTTAGGGCTACACCAAGAAACAAACCAAAGTGTGTATGACAGTGAGTCTCAAATATCGCTGAGTAGGGAAATAAAATATTCAAAGGCACAACAAGAGAAACTGAGAGACACCATTAAAAGAATATTTCCTGAAACGACAGGCCCTGGACAGACAATAAGCCTTCTTTAACAGAGCAATATTAACAGGTGCACAGAGCACAACGAGCCTTTTAAAGCTGACAAGAGACATCTTTAAACTAGCAAAAATGACAAAATGAAGAAACTCTTCCCTGAAGAACCTCCAGGAGGAAGTCACAGCAACATAACTGCTCAAGGCAGATCTAGACAACATACTGGATCAAGAATTTTAAAAACTTGTCATAAAATTAATTGCTGGGGTTGAAAAAAGCATCAAAGAATCAACTGAGACAAAGACTAGGGACTTTCAAAATAGGTGTGATGAGTTTAAAAAGGCTATAAATGAGGTGAATAACAAAATGGAGGAAGCAACCTCAAGGACTGATGAGGCAGAGAGAAGAATAGGTGAATTAGAAGATATAGTTATAGCAAAAGAGGAAGCAGAAAAAAAGAAAGAGAAACTGATCCAGGAGCACGAAAGGAGAATTCGAGACCTGAGTGATAAATCAAACAGAACAATATCCGTATCATAGGAATTCCTGAAGAGGAAGACAGAGAAAAAGGTCCTGAAGGGATACTAGTCCATATTATAACTGAGAATTTCCCAAATCTGGGAAAAGAAATAGACATTCAAATTCAAGAGGCACAAAGAACCCACTTGAGACATAATTTGAATTGAACTTCAGCATGACATATCATAGTGAAACTGGCAAAATATAAAGATAAAGAGAGAATTCTGAAAGCAACTAGAGATAAAAGGGCCCTCACATACAAAGGGACAGCTATCAGAGTGGTTACAGACCTATTGAATGAAACTTGGCAGGCCAGGAAGGAATGGCAGGAAATCTTCAATGTGATGAACAGAAAAAACATGCAGCCAAGAATCCTTTATCCAGCAAGGCTGTCATTCAAAATAGGAGAGATAAAAGTGTTCCCA
>NC_043700.1:114549588-114551608 GCF_006229205.1 Suricata suricatta
ATCAACCAGACAGAAAATCACCAAAGAAGCAATGGACCTGAACGACACATTGGAATAGATGGAATTGATAGATATATTTAGAACTCTACATCCTGAAGTTAGGAAATTCACCTTCTTTTCGAGTGCACATGGCACATTCTCCAAGATAGATCACATACTGGGGCATAAAGCAGCCCTCCATAAGTATAAACGAATAGAGATCATACCATGCACACTTTCAGATCACAATGCTATGAAATTTGAAATTAACCACAGGAAAAAGTCTGGAAAACCCCCAGAAATGTGGAGGTTAAAAACCACCCTACTAAAGAATGATTGCGTTAATCAGGCAATTAGAGAAGAAATTTAAAAATATATGGAAACCAATGAAAACGAAAATACAACAATCCAAAATCTCTGGGACCCAGCAAAGGCAGTCCTCAAGCAAAGTATATTGCAATCCAGGCCAATCTCAACAAACTAGAAAAAGCACAAATTCAAAATTTAATGAGCACCTACTGGAACTAGATAGAAGGGATGCAGCAAGAGCACCCCAAACCCAGCAGAAGAAAAGAAATATTAAAGATCAGGACAGAAATAAACAATATAGAATCAAAAAAAAAAAAACAGTTGAGCAGATCAATGAAACCAGGAGTTGGTTCTTTGAAAAAATAAACAAAGTTGATAAACCTCTAGCCAGGCTCCTCAGAAAGAAAAGAGAGAGCACTATATGCCTATGAACTGGAAAACCTAGAAGAAATGGACAAATTCTTAAACACACATGCACTCTCAAAATCCATGTGGGAAGCGGTAGAAAATCTGAACACACCCAAAACCAGTGAATAAATTGAATTAGTTATCAAAAACTCCCCAACGAAAAGAGCCCAAGGCCAGATGGCTTCCCTGGGGAATTCTACCAGACATTTAAAGCAGAGTTAATACCCATTCTTCTCAAACTATTCCAAAAAATAGAAATAGAAGGAAAACTTCTGGATTAATTCTACAAAGCCAACATCACTTTGATTCTAAAACCAGACAGAGACCCAACAAAAAAGAAAACTACACGTCAATATCCTTAATGAATACAGATGCAAAAATACTCAACAAGATACTAGCTAATCGAATTCACAGCATATAAAAAGAATTTTCCATCATGATCAAGTGGGATTCATTCCTGGGTTACTGGGCTAGTTCAATATTTGCAAATCCATCAATGTGATCCATCACATTAAGAAAAGAAAGGATAAAAACCATATGATCCTGTTGATAGATGCAGAAAAAGCATTTGACAAAATACAGCATCCTTTCTTGATAAAAACACTAGAGAAATCAGGACAGAAGGAACTTACCTAAACATCATAAAAGTCATTTATGAAAAGCCCACAGCTAATAGCATCCTCAATTGGGAAAACCTCAGAGCTTTCCCCCTGAGATCAGGAACACGACAGGGGTGTCCACTCTCACTAGTTGTTTAACATAGGGCTGGAAGTCCTAGCATCAGCAATCAGAAAACAAAAGGAAATAAAAGGCATCAGAATTGGCAAAGAAGAAGTCAAACTTTCACTTTCTGCACATGCCGTGATACTCTACATGGAAAACCTGACAGATTTCATCAGAAGCCTACTAGAACTGACCCATGAATTCAGCAAAGTTGCAGGGTACAAAATGAATGTAGAGAAATTGGTTGCATTTTTATACACCGATAATGAAGCAACAGAAAGAGAAATCAAGAAACTGATCCCATTCACAATTGCACAAAAAAACCATAAGATATCTAGGAATAAACCTAACCAAAGATGTAAAAGATCTGCATGATGAAAACTATAGAAAATTTATGAAGGAAATTGAAGAAGACACCAAGAAATGGAAAAACATTCCCTGTTCATGGATCGGAAGAATAAACATTGTGAAAATGTCATTACTCCCCAAAGCAATCTACACATTCAATGCAATCCCCATCAAAATTGCACCAGCATTCTTCTCAAAGCTAGAACAAACTATCTTAAAATTTTCATAGAACCACTAAAGACCCCTAATAGCT
>NC_043700.1:114551708-114556971 GCF_006229205.1 Suricata suricatta
CACCCTCCTACGCTGTTGGTGGGAATGTAAACTGGTGCAGCCACTCTGGAAAACAGTGTGAATGTTCCTCAAAAAACTATCCACAGAACTCCCCTATGAACCAGCAATAGCACTGCTAGGAATTTACCCAAGAGATACAGAAGTGCTGATGCATAGGAGCACATGTACCCCAATGTTCATAGCAGCAATGTCAACAATAACCAAATCATGGAAAGAGCTTAAATGTCCATCAACTGATGAATGGATCAAGAACGTGTGGTTTATCTGTACAATGTACTACTACATGGCAATGAGAAAGAATGAAATCTGGCCATTTGTAGCAAAGTGGATGGACCTTGAGGGTGTCATGCTAGGCGAAGTAAGTCAGGCAGAGAAGGACAGATACCATATGTTTTCACTCGTAAGTGTGACAGGAGAAACTTAACAGAGGACCATGGAGGAGAGGATGGGGGAAAAATAGTTGGGGAGAGGGAGGAGGCAAACCATGAGATACTCTTGAATACTGAGAACAAACTGAGGGCTGATGGGGGAGGGAGAGAGGGAAAGAAGGGTGATGGGCATGGAGGAGGGCACTTGTGGAGATGAACAACTATTAATAAAAAGAATAAACAATAATAGAAAGAAAAGTAAAATGATATCAGGTGGCTGCCTCTAAATATTTGAGTAAAGGTATCCCCACTTACCGCTATAAATCTTTTCAATATCAAATTAGTGCTGAAAACTCAGACTGGAACCTGCTTCAGATTCTGTGTCTCCCTCTCTCTCTGTCCCTCCCCACCTGTGTGTCCCCTTACTCTTTCTCTCAAAAGTAAATAAACATTTAAAAAATAAATATGCCTTGGACATAAATTCTAATTTATAATGTGCACTTACTTAAACATAATTGTAATTGAAACATTAAGACATATTTTGCTTTCATCTACATTTTTACATCTAAAGAGAAAAGGCTGAAAACCTGTGGTCATCATCTCATAGTCAAATTTTAAAGTATTTTTAAAAGGCTTGAGTTTATTGCTAATTATTCTTTGGCATTTATATCACATGTCAATTTTTGTAATCTTATTTATCAAATATGTGCACAATAAATCATTTTAGTTGTCTGAATACTAATTTTAAATAAGACAACTTTTTAACATTTAAACACTATTGCTTTAATATATAGTACTATTTATTTTATACTGACATTCATTTGTACAGTTCTTTGGAGCAAATCTTCTGTGGGCTTTGCTTAGATTTTTCCATAGCATACTTTCTATAGTCCGAAACGGTAAAATTTACATAATTTACACATGGAGACACAAGGACTAAATTTTTATAATCTTAACATTTCATTATTTCTACTCACTATTAATAAAGAAAGAAAACAGCTTGTGAAATTTACACAATGATCTCTACCAGGAATTAAAGTTGACAGAAGAGAGAATAAATGTGCAGCAAATGCCAAAATACTCTTGGGATCACACTTTCCCACACTGCCCATTACAGTTGACGCAGGCCCAGAAGAATGAAGTTTTTCTGGTCAAAGGAAAAGAAGATGAGATTTGCATCTGGGTAGACTGTAGTTGAATTTTTCAGTCTTCTGGAAAATTAAAGCCTGACCCAAACATACACTTCTGTGTTGTTTCCTTTGAGATGGCCAAGACTGTGAGATAATAATTCCAAGCATCTCAAATACCAAGAGATGCCAAGACTGATGCATTGTTTTCTCTTTCATGAGTGGGGACAGGATGCTCAGCTTGTAAACACATTTAGGGAGCTTTATGAAACACAAAATCACTTACATAGCACTATGAGTCTCCATTTTTAATTCCCTTTCAAATTAATTTTATGACTTCTCAGAGAGTCTGTCAATTCCCTACACAGATCATGAAATTTTGATTAAACACTTAATGAGATTCTTTGCATAGATCTGTCTTATTTCCCAAGCTCCTTTATTCCACCATGTCTATTCAACTCAGTGACCCATTTCTAAAATAAACTATTAAAAGAAACTCATTCTCCTTTTACAGGTTTACATCATACAGCCTTTTCAGTCTTGGCTCCCACAGTCACAGGCTTTTTAAAAATCTGTATCTGTTGTTGAAAGCCTACTATGTGCCATCAATGTGCCAAAGGATAAATAATACAGAGATGAACAAAAATGGCAGTTTCTTCTCTCAAATAATTCACAGTATATTTAGAAACATCAAAAAAGGTATTTACAATATACAGGTGAAATGAACACAAACCACTATGAAATACCTGGTGAACTAGTACTTTCTGGTACATAATTTTTTTCAGCATGGCCTGAATTCACTGAATTCACTAAAAAAAGTATTATTGATTTATTAAGTCTGTGCAATAATAAAATAACTCAGTGCGTGGGCTAATCCTTTGAGCCTTCTACCAATAAATAAATATATAAGATAGCATATGATACATAAATAAAAAGTAACATTTGTTTTGATTATTGTTATGGTGATTATTAATATGTCAGATATTCAACATTTTAAGCATATATCAAAGATTGTTATGTCAAAATAAGGTAAAATAATGTCAGAAGAAGAAATTAAAGCATCTATGATGTGAAAAGAATAATGAGGAGGGAACAACGAACTGCATGGGTCTAAGGAGTTAGGCAAGACTTCACAAGAGAGTCACATTTGTATGGAGATTCAAAGAATAGGTATATAGATAAATACATAGGTGACTAACAAGCTAAGTAATTATATAGACATGATTAGGTTATTGATAGATGATGGATAGGTAAAGATATGATAGCTAGCTAGCTAGCTACATACATACATACATACGTACATACGTGATAGATATTCATTCATTCCAAGGAAGAAATCTGAGAAACAATACCAAGTGTGATAGAAGCCATAGTAAATTTTGGGAAGATGAAAATAATAGGTTTCTGCCAAACTTAGAGAGCCATTATCATGCAAACAAGGAAGAGTTGAGAGTGTGAACTATACTGTGAAAGCTGCAGAAGACTTTAGATTTGGTTGAACTGGTTATCACTGTGATTTTTGAAGGAGAATGTGCTTGAACTAGGTCAGTTACACCACCTTTGCAAAGTACTTTACCACCAAGAAGGTGAGATCTAATGTTTTGAAAAAGCAGGAATGGAGGGTGCCTGGGTGGCTCAGTTGGTTGAGGGTCCAACTTTGGTCCAGGTCATCATCTTGCAGTTTGTGGGTTCAAGCCCTACAACAGGCTCTGTGCTGACAGCTTGCTCAGAACCTGGAGCCTGCTTCTGATTCTGTGTGTCCCTCTGTCCCTGCCCCAGCTCATGATCTGTCTCTTTCTGTCTCTTAAAAATAAATAAATGTTAAAAAAAATTTTTAAAGAAAAAGTAGGCATGGGTTCAAGAGTTATTTTAAGTAGAAGGGGGAAAACTGGTGACTAATTAGATAGAAGGAATAAATAAGAAACAAAGAAAAAATTCCATAGATTTTATGGACAAAATGAGAGAAAATATAGAATTATCTATTTGTGATGTCTATAATGCATTTAAGTAGGAATATCCAAAAAGATATTAAAAATATAAAATTGAGCTCAAAGGATAGGTTGAGGTTAGGTGTAATGGCTATTTTGCTGTGATAACAGAGGTATAGTTCAAATCAAAGAAAGAGGCTAATAATAAATCATAAAGACTTTTTTCACTAATCTCTGCTATGTTTACTATTTTAGGCCAAAATTATTTTGATCATTCAAATTGTTTTAGTCATCCCATTCAAAAGGCACAATATTAGCAGCTAGAGTACCATTGTTTGAATAAGTCAAACCTTTAAATTTTCTCCATTTCTGTTTCCCCATTGATAAAATGTTTATAAAGGTATTTATTTTACTGGGCTATTGAAATTTTCAAAAAAGTATAAAGTGTGAGGGGAGGGAACACCTAACTAAAATATGTCTTCAAGAGGTTCATTTTAAATCTACAACTAGACATATTGAAAATAAAAAGATGAAAAAAGATTACACTGAGCAAATAGCAAACAAACAAAAGCAGAAATGGCTATATTAATATTGGACAAAATTAATTCAAGAGAAAAAAACATCATAAGTAAAGATATCACATAAAGACAAAACAATCACTTCTTTATTAACACATTATAATCTTATGTGCATACAAGAGCTGACATAACAGAAAAATAAAATTAATCCACAATCATAAATAGAGATGTTAACACTCAACTCTTATCAACCAATAAGAAAGAAAAAAATCTCAAATGATATAGAAGAGTTTATAATATTATCAACTATTTTCAACTTACCAACATTTGTAGAAAACTTCACTCAGAAACTGCAAAACGAATTATTTTCATGTGGATGTAAAATGTTCACTAAATTATATCATATGCTGGGGCATAAAACAAATGGCTGTACATTTCAAAATAGTGAAATCATTTAGAATATGCTCTCTAAACAAAGAAAAATTAAACTAATATACAGTAAAAATATTATTAAAATTCAATAATAGGAAATACCTAACCTCAGCCCAAGTATTTTGAATTTAAACAACATCTTTTTAAGTAACCCAGGGATCAAAGAAGAATTACAAAAGTTCTGAAAATATTGTTAACCAGATGATAAAATACCCTATAGCAAAATATGTAAATATCAAAATACCTTAGAACATAAGAAAAGTTTAAAATTGGTATTATAAGTGTCCATCTTAAGAAGTGACTAAATGAAGAGTAAATCAAACCAAAACAAAGGAGAAACAGTGAGTAACAAAAGAAAAAAAAATAATAACATGTAAAAATGGCAAACAGTAGAGAAGTTTAACAAAGAAGATAACTGTTTCTTTGAGAAAATCAATAAAATTGAAAAAGACACTAGAATGATGGACTGAGAAGAGTGAGAAAAAGAAAACACAAGGAAATAATAGGAATAATGAAAAAGAGGTAAACTCTATAGGCCTTTCAGACATTAAACAGATAATAAAGAAATATTATGAACATCTTAGGATGATAAACTTGACAACCTAGAAAATGAACAATTTTTTTTAAAAAACACAAGTTTTCCAGACAGAATTTAAAAAGTAGAAAATGTAAAAAGCTTTATGTATCTATTAAACAGATTAAGCTTATTCTCAAGAATCTTCCCATAAATAAAATTTCAGGTTCAGCTGGTTTCACTGATGATTCCTGACAAATATTTAATAAAGAAATAGTACCAATCTTATCAGACTCTAAGAATATATAGGAGGAAGGAACATATCCAAACTTACTTTAAAATATATACTTAGCTCTGTTACCAAAACTAGACAAAG
>NC_043700.1:114557071-114600738 GCF_006229205.1 Suricata suricatta
CTAGGGAACAAGTTTTCCACTTCTGTTAATTTTCCGCATAATGGAGATTTACTCTAATCTGTATTTAATATTATTTTTGTGCACCTAACTCTTTGTAAGACTCATTACACTTCCCTGAAGTCTTAAACAGAGAATACTAAAAGTGATGGGATCTTTCATTATTAACTCAGGGATATTATTAGTCTGTAACGCAGTGATACCCTCCGGAACCATTGAGATCTGCTTATCCCTACCTAAGGAGGTCCCAGACTGCAATTCTCTATGCACTCTTATGTGCTTTTGGAAATAACTCTTGTTTTCCTAATTCCCTGACAGACTCTGAGCCGTCCGTTCTTATTATCAGACTTCAGCTTGCCTGGCTCGAGCAGGCATCTTTCCTTCTTCTGATTGCTGTTCTGATTCAATTATAAAAATTTAAAATGAATAACCAGGCAATGGTATGTTTCTTTGGTTTAAAATAAAAGTAAAAAGACTTTAATGTGAACATAAACTTCCTCCTGCAGGAAAATGCAGGAGCTTTAGTGTCTGAGTTTTAGCAGTTTGATATCTTAGAAGCTAATTTTGTGGCGGGGGGGGTAGCTATTATAGGCTATGTTCTATAACAATGTTTGTTCGTGTTTGGTTTACAGACAACACACATTAGAATCAGCCAGGGCGCTTACAAAACATTAAGATTCCAGGTCACAGCCTTAGAGTCCCTCACACGTTACATCCTGAGTTGGATTCAGGGGTGTGCATTTAGCAAACACCTCAGGGACTTCCTGTGCCCAGCAACTTTGAAACACCAGCTCTTTCTGAGGAAGTGCCATTAATCAGAAGAAGATCGGGGTAGCTTCTTTTAAATCTCATCACAATGTCTCTTTATCTCCTGTCTTCTCCATTCCAGTTAGGTCTCACTCTGCATACTGCACTACAAGACTTGTTTGTCACCATTAGGAAGCTTCTTATCACTTCATGACTCAATACTTTCCATTTCTTAGGAGTGGAAAATTAGATGGGAATGTGCTAACTTACATATCAGAACTCCAAGCCTGGTCTGTGACCCTTCAAACTGAAACACTTACAGGATAGAGCATCTAAGCTGCAAATTCACAAATTTGCCAACAAATACAAGTGTTTCCTAGATGGAAAAAACAGATGGAGAACTTAGGGTTTGAACTTCAGCACCTTGCAGACATAAAATTTTTTTCTTTATTGAAAAATTTTTATCACATGTCTATTAATAATTTCTGTCTAAATTTTATCAAGCCCCTTAAAAGTGGTTCATCTTTAATTCCCATCTATCTAAAGATTCATGAAACATCAAAAGTGTCTACAGATTTTGTCCAAGGTGGAAAACAAGAGAGAAAAGACATCTCTGAGACAAATCCTGGTGGAGGAAAGGCTCCCTCCCTACCAGTCCCTATTCCTATACCTAGCAATTTACTGGTATAGAAGAAAATCACATACCAATTTCAGCACCCTCACACTAGTGTCTTGTATTGCCTAGATATCTTAGTACATTTTACTAAGTGCCTAATTTTCCCACTCTCTACAACAATTCATTAAACAAATATTTATTAAGCATCTATGAACCAAGCAAGATGTTAACTGTTAGGCAGACAGTAGTGAAAAAGCAAACAAAAAGCTCTGCTCTTGAAGACTTTTATATTGTAGTGAGAAAGATAGACAATATGCAAGACAAAAACAAAATTTTAGTGTATAAGGTGATGGGTAATTATAAGTACTAAGAAGAAAAATAGCAAAGAAGGGATGGGGATAAGAAAGGTTAACAGGGCAGTTGAGATCTTAGCATTTGCAAAGACACCCTAAAAGATACTAGCCACTTGGTTGTCTAGGTAAAGAGAATCCCAAGTAGAAAGAGTAAATGAAAAGGTCATGATCATTGGGATTATGATGTGTTTTCAGGATGACTGGAGCTGAGTAAACAAGGGAAGGAGAAGAGGAAGAGCTCAAAGAGGAGACAGGTAGGGATAGAGTTGGATGATATTCACCTTATATGTCTTAATATGAATTAATTGACTCTTTCCCTGAGCCAGATGCGAAGTTATGGCTGGATCTCAGCCAAGTGTATGACCTTACTTGAGTTTAAATGCTTACTTATTTATCTTGAAAGTGGAGGAGGGAGGGGGTAGGGAGAGGGAATCCCAACAAGGCTCCATGCTGAACATGGAGCCCAACCTCAGAAATCATGAGATCATGATTTGAGCCGAAATCAAGAGTCGGCTGCTTAACCAACCGAGTCACCCTTGACTTGAGTTTAACAGGATCACTCTGTGGCTGTGTTGATACTAGACTGGAGAGAGACGAGGGTAGAAGCAGTATGAGTGAGTTAGAGGTTATTGCAATTACCTAGGACACAGATGAAATGATGTCTAATTTCCATACTCTTGTGAAATCCCCAACGTATCCTTTCCCACTCACTCTTGGCTGTGGCCCAGTCCACTGGGAAATTTGGAGCAATCTGATGGAAATCCTTCACCGACCCACCAAAAACATCTTCATATCTGCACTGTGTGGAACCCCTCTTTCTTTCTTCTAATCACAATGGAGGAAACACTTCTTCCAAAGAAAGGTAAGTAGTAAAATACATTCAGTGAGAATATTAGCTCTGGAAACAGATGTTTGATATACAATTCTGTCTCCTCCACTTAAATTCTGTGTAACTTGGGAAAATTTTTTCTTCCTCTGAACTATGAGGACATGGTGAGAATTACTTCAACTGGTCAACAGATGTAAGAATTCATAATTAATAAGAACAATAATATATCCCATCATTGAGAAGAGAATCTTACACATAATTAGAGCTCAACAAAACTTAGCTTCACCCTCCATGCATGCTATGGGACTCATTCTGCCTCCTTACTTGAAAACTACACTTCAGTGATGATTCTCCGTTTCTTTTACATCTTCAATATTTTCCTCCTGATAAGATCCTTCTCTCCAGTAATAAACATGCTCAGGTCTTTCCCGTATAAAACACAAACACCACAAAACAAGAAACCCTCCTAGACCCTTTACCTTTATTAGCTCAGGTTTACTATAAACTAGAGATCCAGACACAAAAATTAAAGCACTAATGCTGTATTTGAGAGAAAAAGAAAAGTGAGACAAGTTATCACATAAAGCAAGATGAAATGAGATGCAATAGTTTGACCTTCAGTTTAAGCTATAAGTTGTAGAGCAGGTTGTTCAACAGATAGGACTATGACCACTTGACACTTGCAGTACCTCTAGACAGGAAACAAGAAGAAAATGTGCTTCTGGTAGTCCTGAGGAGAAAGAAAGGCGAGGGAATTGATTTGCCTAAGTCCCTTCTAGCTCTTATTTTCAACTGAGGAATGCTGGCCTTCAAGGAGTTAACGTCTCTTCTTTATCAATACTGTGGTCTAGCATTCCTGGATGCCAGGTTCTACACTGGAACCTATTAGTGTGGTTACAATTCATCCAAGTGCAGGAAAGATAACAGAAGACAGAAAATCCAGTGGTACAACTGGCCAGCCTGGGCTCCTAGTACAGTGACTGATTAAACCCAGATGAGGAACCTGTGTAGGTGAAACAGAGTTGGTTGTCCTCCATCGAGGCCAAGGATCTGAAAGGCAGGCAGTGCCAAAGGAATATGCCTCACACAGTATTTATGATTGATACAGCCTTATAGCTTTGCAAATTTATTCCTGGCTCTTCAACTCTTTGAGAAATATTGAAATGGTTGTCTGTACACTGTCTCTTCTTTATATTTTATTAACTCTGAAATGAGATCCACACTAACCCTAAAGTTATATTCAGTTGACTTCCAGTATAGCCATCAGTGACCTCCAAGCCCTAAATCCAAATAATGTTTATCAATTCTCAACTTGCTTGACTTTTCAGAGTCATTTGGTGACTCTGTGTTTGTGTTCTTTTCAGATTTTTTCTTGTGGTTGATTTCTAATTTCATAGCATTGGGGTCAGAAAAGATGTATGGTATGACTTCAATCTTTATTAATTTGTTTTGTGGCCTAACGTCCATGGTGTGTTAACATTCCCTACTATTATTGTATTAGTACCAATTGCTTCCTTTACGGTTTTAGCTGCTTTATATATATATATATATATATATTAGAGTGCTCCCATGTTGCTGCGTAATATTAATATCCCCTTGTTGGACTGTCCCCTTTATTACGTCTCCCTGTGATTCTGTATGGTCTTTCTCTGTAGCTTGTTACTGTCTTTGTTTTAAAGTCTATTTTGTTCCACACAACCTAGTTCCTTAGCTTTCTTTTCACTTTTATTTTCATGATAAATGCTTTTTTTTATCCCTTTCCTATCAATCTACATGTGTCTTTAGGTTTGAAATGAATCTCTTGTAGGCAGCATATAAATGGGTATTGGTTTTTTTTATTTCAAAATTTATTTACTTTTTTACCATGTCACAATTTCTTTTATTATTTTTTAAGATTTTTTACACTTTATTGTATTATTTATTATTTATTTATTTAATTAATTTACTTTTTAATAGTTTATTTTCAAATTGGTATTGCTTTTTAATCCATTCCATCACCTCATTTTTTGATTGGAGCATTTAGTTCATTACCATTCAAAGTAATTATTGACAGTTATATATTTATTACCATTTTGTTACTTGCTTTGTGATTGTTTTTGTAGTTCTTTGTTCCTTTCTTCCCTTGCTCTCATCTCTCATGGTTTTCTGGCTTTCTTTAGTGGTATGCTTGGATTTTTTCTTCTTTTTTTGGATTATTCTTTTTTTTGCATATCGATTACCAGTTTCTGATTTTGTAGTTATCATTAGGTTTATATATAATGCCTTACACATATAGCAGTCTATATTAAGTTGATGGTCACTTAAGTTTTAGCCCATTCTAAAAGCATTAAATTTTAGGTATATAGTGTTATACTTTATATCCTTTTATTTTGTCAATTCCTTGAATTATTTTCATAGATACACTTAGTTTTATTGCTTTTTACTGTCTTTTCACTTTGTCTAATTTTCTGTGTCTGTTTCTATGTGTAGAAAAGTCAGTTACATCTCCTGATCTTAAAGCAGTGGCCTTATGAAGATATCCCGCAGTGCCCTGCAGTGCAGTGTCCCCTGTTTACCAGAACCTGGCATTTCAGGGGTGTCTCCTATGTGTATTGTGTGTACCCCATTGTTGCATTCATCTTCAGTCTGGTCATCTGCATTGGCTCTCTTTGGCTCTCTTTGCCTGTGGTGGACAGGATTTGGTGTTGTTAGTGGGCCAGTCTGGGACTGACTCGGGCTTGAGTTGAATCAGACCAGCATTTGCTAGAGCTTCAGTAACACCAAACTGCAGGGTACTTTCCCTGTGGTATCCTCTGAGAAGCTTTCCTTGGTAGACAGGGCCTGTAGTTAGACCAGATCTCTGCCCCAAGCCCACTGCCATGGGGGCAGTTGAACTGGTGTGTGTAGTTATCCTCCCCACTCCCCAGGGCAGCAGTCACTTTGGAGTGGCGCTGGCAACCTGCGGGAGCCACTTTGCACACTGCCACATTTGTGGTATCTCTTTAGATTGACCTCTGCTGAGGATGTGTTGGAGGGGCAGGTCTGCAGGGGAACACAGGAGGGGAGCATGCAGTGTGAGCAAGGTCCAGGCAGATCCTTTATGGGAGGGGACATGCTGCTGCCTGGGAAAACTCCCGCCAAGGCCAGGATGGAGAAGACTGGTCTGCAGAAGAATATGAGGGCAGTGACACAGGTAGCAAGCTAGGTGGAAGGTATTTGTGTTGCACTGGTGCCCACTGCACTGGTTCCTACAGGTGTCCCTGGATCTAGGCTGGGGGGCAGCGGAAGGAAATAGCACCCTCTAGCTCCTTTGTTCCTAGAGAAGTCTCCTAAAGATTCCTGTCCCTCCTGCACACATTCTGAGGTTAATAAATAAATCTCCTTGCATTTACCCCAGAATTTTTCAAACTGCTGTTTCCATGCTGTATCTCAGCAGGGCTGTTTGTTGTGCGGTGTCTTTAAGGGCACGGACTCCATTTCTTCTCACTCTCCAGCTCTCCCAGATCAATGCCTCCTCATTTTTGAAGTTCCAAGCCCCACTGACTGTAAGAATTTGGAAAATTAGGACCTTCTGGTGTTCAAAGCCAAATGTTATAGGGATTCATTTTTCCAATGTGGTCCCTCATGCCTGGGGCGCCTGGTGTGGGGTCTGTTTCCCATTTCTTTACCTGAAGTGTCTCTCCCTCCTATGGATGGACCTGAGGGTCTGTTTAGCTGCCAACTGTATCTGTATTCTTCTTACCCTCTTGATGAAGCATCTTATCTATATTTAGCTGTGAAAAGTTTGTTCTGACAGTTTTCTAGTCATTTTCTGGATTATTTATACTGATGTGGGTATCACCTGGGTGTGTCATGGGATGAGGGGAGTCTAGGATCCTCTTGCTCCATCATTTTCCCTGGAAGTCTAAAATTATGTTCTTTTATTGTTTATTTTCATTTTTCTTATACATTTCTCATCACAACTATAATTAAATGATTATTTTAATAATTAAATATTTATAATTATGTTTCTGTGTTTTTAATTAAATAAGTATTGTGAGCTGAACTACAGACCCTCAAAATTCATATGTTGAAGCCCTAAACTCCAGTGTGATGGTATTTGGAGATGAGGCTTTGAGAAGACAATTGGGTTTAGATGAGGTGATGAAGTAGAGCTCTCATGATGAAATTAGTGTCCTTAGAAAAAGAGACACCAGAGAACTCACTCTTTCTGTCCCACCATGTGAGAACACAATGAGAAGGAAGCCCTCTGAATGCCAAGAAGAGGTCCTTACTGGGAACCAAATCAACCAATACTTTGATCTTAGAGGTCTAGCCTCTGGAACTATGAGAAATAAATATCTGTTATTTTTGCCACCAGTCTGTGGCATTTTGTTATGATAGCTTGAGAAACTAATACAATAAGTAATTATTATTAATTAAATACTTTTACATTGATGAGGATTTGCCTTCACACCACGAATACCATTAGGACAAGTACAACTATATCTTGTTCATTGTTTTATACCTAGTCCTTTCGCCAGTGGTGAGCTTATAATAGGTACTTAAGAGATATTTTGATTTTTTACTTTGCTTTTCTGTTTTGTCATTGCAACTACTGTACTGTAAATGATGGAAAATAATTGCATATGTTAAAAAAATATGAAACTTTATGAAGTAAAATAAATAAATAAATAAAATTTTTAAATTAAAAAAAATAGAGATATTTGCTGAACAAATGATGACTTAATCTTCATAAGCTATTCCATTTTATTTTTTTTACCCCAAATTTTAAGAGAATTTCAAAATTGTCCACAAATCTGAATCTCATCTAGATTTTAATCCCTGGGTTAATTTTGTGATGCTGAACTCTAATCCATTGCTGTTTCAGTCCTGCCATCTCTTGTTAGAGCTCTAGACAAGGTACAGGAGTGTGGCCGAAAAGCACTGGACGAGGAGCAAGGAGGCTGGTTCATACACTAATGCTGACCTACTTAGCCTCTGAGACGCGGTATGAATGTTAAGATGTCTCAAGTTTTCTTTAGCATAAACTCACCCAGCTGAAAGATTTTCCTTCACTTCAAAGATTGTGTACCAAAAAAAAAATCCAGTTATTAGTTTTGTAGATTTAGCTTTACGATCTATTCATCTGATCAAGGGGTATCTCCCTTGCAGGTTTGCCAGAGAGAACAGAACCTTTCTTCTGCATGGCTTTGACGTGTATTCCTAGTTAGCATCTACAACATAATCAAAGACAGAAATATAAGAGTATTTTAAAGATTACTCTCAGAAACACAGGACAGATAAACATCATTTAAAGACATAAAGGATTAAGAAGTGTGAGCTTTCCAAGTACATTTGGAGTCAATAGAGGGGAGGTATCATTTGGACTTTTGTGGAGACAGGAAAACAAAGTTACTGTAGATTCTCTTACTGAGGCTTCGTGATCTATGGAAATTATAATGTTGAATGTAGAGAATGTCTCTGTTCTGTTCTCTGAAGTATGAAAAGTCTAGACAACCTGTGTGTGTGTGTGTGTGTGTGTGTGTGTGTGTGTGTGTGTGTGTGTTAGGGGGTATGAGGAGAAGGAGGAGAGAGAGAAAGAAACAAAATGAGAAAATGAGAGAATGAGAGACTGAAAGACAGAGACTTGATACACTTCCAGCTTTCCCTATACAGTTTTAGGGACATTTTTTTTTTTGAGAACCACATAATTTTAGCTGAATTTTAGGCATTTTCATATCTTCCATTTAACTTTCCCAGGAAGAACAAGGAAAAGTTTTTATGGGGCATGAAGTTTATAAAGTGTGATGGTTATTTTTAAGGAAATGATATAAAGTCTGATGGTAATTATTCATTTGGAATAAGAGGGGGAAAAAAGCACAGCCAATTATATATTTTAAAAGTCAATAAATCTCACAAATGTCACAAAACTACCCAATTCTATGATACTTATTTTCTACATGTTTGGTGTTGTAATATCTGATCACTTTTTTATATGACAAAACTTTGTAAGACCACTTTTTACAGAGAGAAGAGAAAGAGAATCAGTTTTTCTCGAACTGGATTTGAACAAAATTTGTTTTAGATTACTTATAGTTGAGGTGCCTAAACATGTGACTGCACATATATGTGTACTTGTTTTTTGTAATGCTAATCTGATATTTATCAGACAACTTGGTAAATTCTATTTCTCATGATTCCTATCAAAAAAATTGCCTTGCATTTGCACTTGAATATATGGAATCTATTAAATGTTTTCCTTACATTAGAGAACAAAGGGAACCACCTGCTGAACATACGTCTTGATACATCTGATGATAAGGAGAATTATCCACAAACTGGCAGCCAACTCTATACATTTCAAACATTGTTTTGCTTCCACAATACACAAAGTTTTAGTACCAAGAGTCATAAACCCATTCAAATTATAACCAGACAAAAGGCCTTGGCCATTCATGCACAACACAAGGCCAATCCATGCAGACCATTAAAGACATTCATAAAAGACAGTACAGTGCACTGAAACAGATAGCCATAACTTCATGGCACATAGAAATGACTGTCAACCATAACAATTATATAACACCAAATCTCAACTAAATTCCCACTCAAACTCTTAGTTATATCCCCATAATATCCATTGCAATGCTACCCAGCAGTGGAGGAAGGAAGACAATGGAAAGAGAGACAATAGTCTAAACAGTGTTCAGTTAAAACATCTTTCTTTTGCAAATTTTACAGCAAAATCATAAACTATATGAAAGCATTCTTAGGTCCTACCCAGATGACTTTAAATTAGCATATGCAAGTGAAACTCTGAAGTGTAATTTTCATTAGCTTTGTGGTAAATCTACTTCTGCCCCAGGTCTGTATCTGTTGGAAGTCTCATCCATCATTCTATGGTGTTTCCTTGCAGAATGAAGACTGGGAAAGAGAGAGGAGCAAAGAAAGTCTGGCCTCCGGCAGGGTAGAGGCTCTGCATGGTCTCTTAAGAGGCCATTAGCCCTGAGCCTCAGATTTTGTCTTCTAAATCTTTTGTCTCTTGAAACATCAAAGGAAAATGAATTGATGTTTGCTGCACAAAGGCTTCTATTTTTCATTATTTTCATCAGGAAGAAAATAAACAAAAGAAGCAAGCTCTACTATTCCTTTTTGGAGGTTAAATTTGTTTTCTGTGCACAAAAAATGATAGCTGCCATAAGAAGCATATGTCTAAAAAAGTAGAAAACACAAAGTTTCAGTAGGCCATTAGTTCTTCTCAAATCTCCAATGATCTCTTCTTAATGTTAGTGTTTCTGCTCCATCTCTATCCTTGCCTCCCCAAAGTCTCAGATCATTGTAATAATCAAGCAAACAGCTTCATTCTCTAAAACAACTACACATCTCAGCCTCAGCTCTACCTATAAATACATTCCCCCAAACACATGTTTTACTATACTGCAAATCTGAGCTAAGTTAAATGTCTGAGTCTGAAGTTAATGGGGCTTTGTTTCCTCTGTCTCATAAAATCACTAAGTAAATGGAAGCATTTCCTTTTGCTTCACTCCTCAACAACATTCCTACATTTACTAACAAGCTAGAGTCCTGGGTATTGGTAGACTCTCTTATTTGGGAGCTGATCTAGAATGTCTGATATGGAAATACTTAGTAAACCCTGGGGAAAACAAATAAACAAAAAGGAACACACAAATACAGCTGTTTTTCTGAAACATTACATGCATATGAGTTATCTATGTGATACTCTCAATGATACAAGTTTTAGAGTCTTAACTTTAGAGAGTTTGATCCTCTGGTCCAGACAAA
Organism: Suricata suricatta; assembly: GCF_006229205.1. Taxonomy (NCBI): domain Eukaryota; kingdom Metazoa; phylum Chordata; class Mammalia; order Carnivora; family Herpestidae; genus Suricata; species Suricata suricatta. The sequence goes on from NC_043700.1 coordinate 114,567,378, forward strand.
ATCTATGCTCTTTATGTTTTAGTCAGTACTCCTGGTGATTTTTATGCTCATAGTCCACCGCCACACTTAGAGAAGATTTGTGCTGCAGAATTTCCAAGCTCAGGTTGACAAACCAAGACTCTTGATGGCTAGTACTTGGGTCAACATCAAACTGGGTTAAAGCTCATAGCCAATTCTAATGTACAAGTGTTGAGTATTTTCTCTTTCTTCTCTTTCCATCTCTAAAACTTCTTTCTTGGTTTTGTTTTTTTCTGTTATACTTTTGGTGTTATAATCCATTTAACTATTTTAAAATACTGAATTAAGGTGTTTTTCAGAAATTAACACTGGGAATTGGGATAAGCAATTGATGAGATAAATCTTTCTATTTTCAATGATTGTGAAATAAATGTCTATATCTTTTCTTGACTTTTCAATAAACCATAAATGTCTTCTGATAATTACACTCAATAGACATCAAGCCATCTAGACATCTATGAGACAAGTAACCAATACGATCAATTGTGCCTAGCCTACTGTGGAATTTGGCATAAGTTATTTTTAAAAATTAGATTAGTTTTAGAATTCAGAGTTTCTCCATTCAAGATCAGTATCACTTATGGAATTTCTAGGATTTCCTCATTCTTGAAGTGCAGAAGAAGGCTACAAAGAAAAATTCCTGGATGAAACACTTTATTTTAATGCAAGAAATGGTTACCCATCACATAGGGCCATAGTTATTGTGAGAATGTTGTGTTTATTTTTTATGTCTCTCCACATCATTTAAAGAGCTTCCACCAAAAGTACATTAGATGTTAGAGTATACAATAAAAGCCATCTTTCTTTGGAAGTGAATTATTTTAAAATCAGAGTCTTAATGGAATGGTACTTAAAAAAAATAAGATAACTGGGGCACCTGGGTGGCTTGGTTGGTTGAGCAGCCAACGTCAGCTCAGGTCATGGTCTCGTGGTTCATGGATTTGAGCCCCACATCAGGCTTTGTGCTGACAGCTCAGAGCCTGGAGCCTGATTTGGATTCTGTGTCTTCCTCTCTCTTGCTCTCTGTCTCTCTCTCAAAAATAAATAAACATCAAAAAAAAAATATATATATATATGAAATAAGATAACTGCCATCAGAGTTTATAAAAATAAGAAACCAATTTTTTAACAATGTGAACTTTTTCATTTAATTTCATTAAATTAAATTTCAATTAAATTCAAGGTTTAGTGAGTCACCCTTGAAGATTAAAATACTTATTTGAGGAAAATGGGGAAAAAAAGCAGTATATTCTATACAATACAATGGATAATGAAATTCAGGAATTCTTGGGGGTTCCCAGGGTGGCTGAGTCAGTTGAGCATTGATTTCAGCTCAGATCATGATCTCATGATTTGTGGGTTTGAGCCCTGCATTGGGCTACTGCTTTCCATGCGGAGCCCATTTTGGATCCTCTGGCCCCCTCTTTTTCTACCCCTCCCAGGCTTATGCTTGCTTTCTCAAAAATAAATTTAAAAAGAAGAAAATAAAAGAAATTCAGGAATTCTTTGTTGTGATGGAAGAAGCAATAACAATAAAAATAGAGATATCATCCAGGGACACTCAGGCATGGCTTTCATAGAGACATGGCTTGGTTGGGTCACAGTGGATCAGTGTCTGATTTTCGGTTTCATAGACCCAAAAGCTGAAATTTGTTAGATCTGGAGAACTGAATTAAACTATCATATCCAAGAGACACTGGCTATTACAAACATGAAGGCTAATTTATTAATTTAAATAAAACATAATTACTGCTAAGTATCTGAGAAACTTGCCTTATTGGTCAGTGTGTTTTGTTTTCTTCTGAGAGGAGAATTCTACTTGGCCTGCAAAATTATAATTAGAAGTTGCTGGGACACCATTAAATAAAATGTATAATTAAAGAGATTAGATGGAATGACATTCTAATGGAATTATACCTAGTCACCATGTCTCAAATTTTAGTGTTCACAAAAACACCTCAGTCAAATAGAAAGAAAAAAAACCCTAAAGCCACTTAGAAGATAACCATTTCTTCAAAAATTGCAGATATTATATTCTTGCTCTATAAATCAGGATGCAAGTATAATGAGATTCAAAAGGAGATTCATGAATGATTATTCAAGGTAGTTTGGAATGTCAGGGATTTAAGGGAACAAAATCACAAAAACTAATTTTGTCTTCCCATAGGCTGGACTCATTGCCACTTGAAAAGATTGAGTCAAGTTTAATTAGCTGCGAGTTTGACAATATAAATCAAATTTATATTTTAATTTCAAGCAGTAAATATTATGGAAAAGTGAGCTTCTGAAATATCGTTGCTGCTTTTCAAAACTTCATTATGCTGATGTTGAGAAGACTTGATAGATGTCAATTAGAACCACTTACATAATCTTAAAGTGAGAGTGTGGAATAAATGCTGAAAGTGAGGACCAGGAAATTCACCTGCTTCCTTCTAAACAGCAGCAAGCTTACATTAAAATTTTAAAATAATGATCTAAATTAGTAATTATTAACAGGTAGAATCATCTAACATCAGAATCACTAATATATATACATTTCCTCATATGAGTGCCAGGCCCCTACCCTGGAATTCCTAAATAAAAATTTTATGTTTAAGGCTTAAATATATATTTTGTAAAATCTCCATCAGGTCGATTTGATATTAAAGTTCATGAATAAATATGGGCAAAACCGCCAGTAGTATAGGGTCAAGTCAGTCCAGGATATCAGAATCTAAAACCTCCTAATACAGGAAATTTCAATTCTATGGTTGGAAATGTGCTCAAGTGCAGCACTCAGCTGCTTGTGAAAGCTGTTACTATGTCATTTCCTCTAACCAAAGTCTGGATTTGGAAGGATGGGTTGAATTGTGTCCCAGCTTTGTTGTTAATCCAAGATATTTTTATGTTTAGTTGTACAGGATGAGAAAATACAAAGTCAATGCTAGCTTAATGAAGTTGAAAACATTTTTAAACAATTCTATTTGGTGATGAAATGGAACTGATTTATTTTGAGGAGCTTGGTGCAAAGACAATTTTCATTTTGCTAAAATTGTTTGCATTCTGGCAAGGCCAGGCATTTAATAATGGCCATGTTCTTAATTATTAACACCCTATTCCTAAAACTATTTGTATTACTTTATGAAACATATTCTTACTTTTCAGAAAATTAAAAAGACAGTATCTTATTTTTATATAGAAACTACTGAGTATTAGAATAGTTTTATTCAAATCATCTTTAATTTTTGAAACAAAATGATCAGTTTGGTAGTTTCAGAAATAAGAAGGGTCATTGTCATTTTATAGATGAGTAAACTTAATTTCAAAGAAAAGGTTATTTCTATTCTAGTACCATATAACAGAACTTAAATGGCAAGAGTATCAACTGTTTCAGGTAATTTATATATATGAAATAATGTATTATTTCAACAGCCCCAAGGGAAAATTAGTTTTTTCTCCATCAGGATTAGAATAATATACTAAGTTGCTCTTAGTCACATAGAGAAAATGGCTGAACTGAGGCTGTGTGTCCCCAAAGCCAATGTCCTTATGATACAGTAACTTCTCTCAGTAAAATGAGGAAAACTACATAATCTCTAAAAAACTGTCTAGACCTCCTTTCTCCCCACCCATCTCATGGACTAATTAATGAGCCTTCAACTGGATCAGTAAAACTTTTATTGCATTTTATTACTGAAGGAAAAATGGAGCAGGCAAATGTGGGGAAAGAAACTAAGATTCAATATAAGATCTTCCTAAAAGGTTAAGATCAGAGCTCACGGGTCAGCATTATTGATATAAAATTTTAATTATTTTTTAAATATAGTTTATCGTCAAGTTGGTTTCCATATAAAACCCAGTGCTCATCCCAGTAAGTGCTCTCCTCCATGCGTATCACCCATTTTGCGTCAAGCACTCTACTGAACTAGGGGGATAGATGACCAAGACAAATGAGAAATTTACTATCTAGTGTGGGAGGCATATGATGCCTGAAAAGTAAGACAAATCAAGATTTTTCAAGAGCAAATAGGATCTTTCACTGATCAAGATAGGCTTTGGTAAATCATCTCAGTAGCTTAATACAATAAATGTTTATATGTTGCTGATACAAAGTCAGAGCAGCTCTATGGTTTAGAGGTGGAGAGCTCTACTTTAGACAATCACTCAGGGACCCAGACTGTACCATCAGGAATAGATGGTCTCAAAGGTTGTCACGGAAGGGAAATAGAAAGCACAGAAGACTCCTACTTTTCTCTTCTATGCCTTGTCCTGGGAGTGACATGTGTTATTCTGCTTATAGTCTCTGGCCAGAACCAGTCACGTAAACCTATCTAATGCAGGAAGTTGGTCATTCGGTAAGTAGTAAAAGTCTTGGCTACAGATCTCAACCAATTTTTAAAAGAGTAGGGATGGAGGATGTAGAACATCACCATCTGCGAAATGTCTCCACAGGTTAGCAGAATGTTGACCTGAGATACAGCATCCAAGGGAAAAACAAACTTAAAACACCTCTAGGTAGAGTCTCTTCTGAAGAGCATATACTAGGTCAAAATCCAGAATCCTGAAAGGAAATGACTAAAGAAGATTTGGAATGAAATATAAAGAGCTAGCAACAGGTTCTTAAATACCTGAAGTATAGTCCAAAGCCATTATAAAGGAACTCAACTGAGAAGTGACTTATTAAGAGAAATGAGCTGGTACAGACACTCCATTTCTAACTTTAAGTTTATAGGTTTCTATGAATACCCAAAAGCTGTGTCTACAGTTGGCTTTCTTTATTTGGAAAAAGAAAGGAAAAAAACTCACAGTTTTTAGAAAATTAACTGGCCTCCATTTGTCTGGAAGTTTGGAAAGGAGAAGTAAATAAATCACTTCATCATGCTTTTAAATTGGTTCAGATCTGGTTCTGTGAAAGATCCCTTTGACTGTTACTAAATAGCCACAGACATGAACAACGTGAAAAATGATCTGGAAAATTAAGAACAAGAATTAGAATGGGTGAGGGAAAAAAAAGAAGCAAAATTTAAATAGGTAAATTAGTAAAGCTGAATGGCTCATATGTAAAGTGAAAAGTAAAGGACTTAAGATACCATTCACTTACCTGTCACACTTTTCATGAGCATATCTGTGTAAAAGACCTGCCATATACTACACACTCAGCAATTTTCAGTAGGTGTCTTTTGGCACAAGAAAAGAAGATTCCCCTCAGATTCTATTTCTGGCACACCAAAAATGAGACCTCTGAGCAGAAACCTTAGACATGGGCTGTATGGCAACAGCTGAGCTAAATGGAAAGTTAAGTAAACTATTGGAGAAGCTTTCACCTGCCTGTTTATCTCTTATTCATCTACATGTTCCAGAACTCTATGGAAGGCATTATACCTATGCTGTTAGATATAATCATATGAATTATATTCCATTTTATTCCCAAAAAGCACTTGGAAAAATCTTATTTCCTTATTAATATGATCTACATAATTAAGGGAAAAATACTCAACTCAGTTCTGTACATGGAAAATCAATTTATGATAATGATTTCCAGAGCTTCTTAGGCAGATAAGGACAAAGAAAAGGTAATTAAACTTTAACAGAAAGAGTGATCCAACAGAAGAATGGGCTGTCTCACAGAGTAATGAGTTCTGATCATTTCAACTTCTAACATGCAGGCTCATTCATTTTGTCAAGAGGATTTGTACTAATGTAACTTTTTGTATATCTCATCTCTGAGCTGTCATGCTTTTATGATTCCATCATATGTATGTCTTTCTATATCAAGAGCCTTAAGAGATTGATCCCTATCAATTTAGGGAGTTGGCTTGAAGTGAGAGGACTGTCTTTACACGTTGAGGAATAAAATTGTGATAAACCATTGGGGAATGTGAAAGATAAACTGGAAGCCTCAAGAATGGGTGTGCCATGTTTTCTATCGCTTGAGTGACATGAAATAGCACTGGTTTTGGTCCACTCAAAGTTGATTAAAAGAAATTCAGTAATTAAGGAAGATATTTCACTGGCATAAGTTTGGCCAGATGGTGAGGCCCACCCACTCTTGAAGTTTGCTGTCCATTTTGGCTCTGTAGGAAGGGAACTGCATATCTCCAGTACCATGGGCCCTAAATAGGTGTTTGTTCTCAGCTCTGACCCTAATACGTCCAGAAGATTCCTTGATTCCCACTTCAGATAGGCAAATAATAAAAATAAGCTTTTAGCTTCTCTCTCCATTGAAGAAAGTACTTGATATTTAAAATACCTTAAAGTGGAGCATGGAATAAGTCCCCAAAAATACTAGTTAGACATCTATTTAGTCTATTCTCAACAATATTTTGGAATTTGGATCATCAGAATATTTCTTAGGAAATTGGTTAATCACTCTAGAATGAGGTAGTTTCTATAAAATCCTGACAACTTGAAAATATATCACTGAACTAAGACAATTTCTTTTAGCCTAAAGATTCTAGAAGTTTAAGGTTAGTTTAATTGTTTCCTTGTTTGTTTTAGAAAACTTTCTGAACTATCACCTACTTCTCTAAACAACATTCATAGTTGCCCTAGTGATTGTACCCATTTTTTTCATGGTAAAACTAAAGCATATACAGGCCAAGGAACTCAGTCACGTCAGGTATAACTAAGAACACATAGGTATAACAGTCACATCAGGTATAACTAAGAAAAGGAGTCAGAATTTGAACCCAGAATACATGCTCTTTGCCAGTTCATGAGATCTCTTTTTGACATTTCTTCCATTTTAGGTAATTTTATTCACTGACAAGCTGGAAGAGAGGAAGACAGGAAGTATAAAAAGGAAATTTAATTTAGATGCTTAATAATGGTGCCAGCTGAATAAATTTTCTCAGCACCACACAAGTTAACATAAACTCATCAGTGTTGGAATCTTCATTATACAATTTTGTCAGTGTCAAAGATGTCAATGGCCAGCCTTGATACGTGCTTGTAAAGAATTTTGAGATGATTCTTGTATAACCTCACAAGAGCTTATCTTTCAGATCAGACAAGAAAAGAAATACAGAAGATGAATTGCATAAAAATACAAACAAGATCATCTTTTCATCTCTTAGGGTAGAGTGGTTTAATTCTTTTCACATACTGTGTTTCATTAAAGTGCTCTTAAATCACATACTTCCTAAATTCAAACATCCCAGTAGGTTAGAATACAAAATGTTTATGTAAATATTCCCTCTAAATTAAATTAAAAATTAAGTTAAACAAAAGCATCACGTAAAACAAAGGCTTTATTTGTTTATTTGTTTAAAGATAGAAATAATGTACATTGACTCTGGAAAATCTTTTAAAAACACAAGCAAATATAAGATAAAAACCATCTTTAATTCATTATTAAGAGATAAGCACAGCTATCACTTTTTGTTTCTCTTTCTAGATAGATAGATAGATAGGTAGATAGATATGTATGTACATGCAACAAAATATTGTGAACATATGTCTATCTCTAAAAAAATTTCTCCAATACTGTTTTGTGGAAGAATAATATCACATCTTATTCCCCAATAATGAATGTTATTGACAAATATTTATAATAATATGAACCTTAATGAGAATTTTCATTTTTAGAATAAATTCTTAACATATCATTATAAGTTCAAAGAGTATGTTTATTTAAAAATTTTGATGTATATTGCCAAGTAACACTCCAGAAAGGAGTAACTTCTGGAGCCAAGAAGAAAGAAGCCAAGAAGAAAGGAGCCAAGAAGAAAGATAGTAACTTCCTTTGAACATTCATCAAAACTGGGTATTGCTGGAAAATATACCCAATTATATTTGAAAGAGAAAAAATGGGGGCGCCTTCGTGGCTCAGTCTGTTGAGAGTCTGACTTCAGCTCAGGTCATGATCTCATGATTCGTGGGTTCAAGCCCCGCGTTGGGCTCTGTGCTGACAGCTAGCTCAGAGCCTGGAGCCTGCTTCCAATTCTGTGTCTCCCTCTCTCTCTGACTCTTCCCTGCTTGCGCTGTCTCTCTCTGTCTCTCAAAAATAAATAAAAAATATTTTTTAAAAAAATGAAAGGGCAAAAATGTTATCTCAACTTTTTAATACCCATTTCTTTGATTTCTAGTTACCTGAATATGTTTTTTCCATTTTATTGGTTTTCTATTTCTTCTTTTGTGATGTTCTTTTGTCTGTTTTTCAGTTGTAGAATCCTTGGTTTATTCTTGATTAGCAAGAAATCCACATATTAAGGATATCAAATCTTTCTTTTGTATTATTTTTTACAAGGTTTTATTTGTTTTTCCATCTTAGTGTATGTTGAGCCCAAAATACTTTAATTTTCTTGAAAAATATGTATTAAGAAAATAGATCAAGTCTTTCTTTCATGTGTTCTGCATTTTGTGTTGTGTGTAAAATGTCCTCTCCAACCCAGCTACATGCAGATAATTGCCTATGAATTTTCTGATTTTGTTTTTCACATTTAATTTTTTAACATATAAAATATCTATTTTGGTATTTGAAGTAAAATAGAGACCTAATTTTAATTTTTTAATGATTAAAAAGTTGCCAAAAACCACTTATTAAATAATATATCCTACTAATCACATGTATAATATGTTAAATTTGCTTATATCTAGTCTCTTTTAGACTTACACACATCTGAAAATATATCAAAGTATATTTATTTCTTTATATACTTCCTATTTTATGCCATTGTTCTTTGTCTCTTCTGGCAATCACCACCATTTGAATGAATTATTTTACTTTAAAAATACCTTCTGATCTGTTGAGACAAAACTGACCCATTATATTACTCTTATTTTTTCTTTTGCCTCAGCCATTTAAAAATGTATTTTCCTTTTTTCTTTTTAGTTTTATTTCAAATTCCAGTTAGTTAACATGCAGTGTAATATTATTTTCAGATGTAAAATTTAGTGATTCAACACTTACTTAAAACACTTAGTACTCATCACAAATACACTCCATAATCCCCATCACCTTAACCCAGCCCCCTCCCACTTCCCCTCTGGTAACCATTAGTTTGTTCTCTATCGTTAAGAGTCTGTTTCTTATTTGTTTCTCTCTTTTATCCCCCTATGATTATTTGTTTTGTTTTTTAAATTCCACATATGAGTGAAATCATATGGTATTTGCCTTTGTCTAACTGACTTATCTCACTTAACATAATACTCTCTAGCTCTATCCATATAATTGCAAAATGGGAAGCTTTCATTCTTTTGATGACTGAATAATATTCCATTGTATATGTACAACATCTTATTTTTTAAATATTTATTTATTTTGAGAGAGAGAGAAAGAGAACAAACAGTAGAGGGACAGAGAGAGGTGAAGAGAACAAATCCCAAGCAGGCTCCACACTGTCAGCACGGAGTCCAAAGCAGGGCTTGATCTCTCAAACCATGAGATCATGAGCTGAGCAGAAATCAAGTCAGGTGCTTAACTGACTGAGCTACCCAGGCACCCCATAACCGCATCTTTTTTATCCATTCATCAGTTGATGGACATTGGGCTCTTCCTATAATTCAGCTACATCGATAATGCTGCTATAAAAATCAGGGTGCATGTGTCCCTTCAAATAAGTAGTTGTATCTTTTGGGTAAATACCTAATAGTGCAATTGCTGGATAGTAGGGTAGTTCTGTTTTTGACTTTTTGAGGAAGCTCCATACTGTTAAAAATGAATTTTCTTAGTTTATGTTTTAGTTTTAGGTATTTTTAATCTACAGGCCTGTCTTCTAAATGGACATAATATTTATTATCAAATACTCTTAAAATAGGTATCTAGTCTTTTTCATGGAACACCTACCAATTAGGACTGAGAAATCAAAATGCTCTTGAATCCCTGCAGCAATGACTATGGTCAACGTCAGTGGTGACCCTGTGTTCTGAAAACTCCACCGTCAGAGCAGAACAAGGAGCAGGAAGGGAGGCAATGTAAGTGCTCGCCTGTGAATTCATGGCCACGCCTCAATTTATTTCTGGTAAGTGCCTGTGACAACTATTCACATACATTACTATCTTTATACTATCCAGGATATGCCAAATAAAGTAACAAGTCCAAAAGCGGTCTGTTTTAGAAAATTAATTAGAAGAGAGGGTAAAACTCCATCTTGCTTATGCACAAAATATAAACTTGGAGGTTCTTCTGAGACTTAGTATAATTTAGAAAGAAACAAGCTAGAGTTTGGGATATTTTGGTCAGTTGACTTGTTCTAACTACTTTTTTAATGAGTCCTCAGCAAGGCACAGCAGTGAAATGTGTTTCTTCCTTATAACCATGTAAAAGTATAATTTTGCAATAGTTTTCATAGAGAAACAGATTGCTCTATACTGATTACTGACACTCTTTTGTCCAGGAGGCTTCATACCTAAAGGTGTCTACAAGGATCTTTGGCTGAGATTAGATGTGTAGACAGTGGCTAAGGACAAGCGTAGAGTTCTGGGCACACATAGCCAGGGCTGTGGCGATGCTATCACCATGTTTTAGTCAAATGCTACTAACATCAAAAAGACCCCTTAATATGCAGAAAGTCTTTCCTGTTGACATTCTAGTCTGAAGAGTCTGTCTCTCCTGACCTCACTGACTTGTTGGGAGACCATTCTACCCCAGGTCCATTTCAATAATATTTCTTGAAGAAGAGTGCCCGTGGCGGGTGTTACAGGATTCACTCACTATCTGCAAACAGCACTCCTATGAAAACTTTGCTAAGTGGAAATGTCATAAAGAAGCAATTATCATTAATTTATATGGACAATTTTTGAGCATTCTCAACAGTCCCCCCACCCAAATAACCTTTCTTAGGTTTTTCTCATACCTCAGGACACACCTTGCTAATGATGCACAAGTTAAACGGAGAAAAAGCACAGATGCTCACAGGATAGAGTTCAACGCTGCAGTGGCTTGATGCTGAGATGCTGAGTGTCCTTCCAGGGAAGGAGCCTGGCGGAGCCACTCTTGCTGCTCAGGGTTGCGTGCTGACTCTAGAACAGCTCCCTGCAACATAAACACTGAACACGACTTGCCAAAAGCAGGGGATGCCTGTACAACTAAGTTTTCCTTATTCTGCATCAAATTCCACCAATAAAAAACAGGAAAGAGCAGTGAACAGTCCCATGCCATTGTTTAACTCTATTAGAAATGTCCTGAGAAACCTCCCTGGACATCCCTAAGAAGTCTATTTGCTTACTCAAGAGCAGAGCGTGACCTATTTAATAAAGTTTTACACTTAACTCCAGAAGATGGTCTTTGCTAATCTGGCTTTCAAGTTGGAAAAAAAGAAGAAAAGTTGATTCCTTATGCATTTTGCTCTAAACTTTAACCCTCAGAAGGTTAAAGTCTCTTTATCCAAATTGAATCTGTTTAATAAGGTCCCTTTTATAACCTCTCCAAACCACACTTTCAAAACAAAAGTTAGAACACCACATGGTCCATTCTCAAGAAAGATCTGTTTCTGTTCAGAACCCACCCTGACCTTTTTGTTGAAGAAGAACAAAATAACGTAGTAACAAAAACACAAGTGGCTGCCAAAGGAAGAGGAAAAAAAGTTCCTGTAAGGGACTGAAACAATAAATCTCCTCTCTGCTGAACTCCCAAAGGGAGTGTGTGTATTTCCTCCCGTTCTTTATCAGAGCCCCCGAAATAAGTAGGAATGGGCAGTAGCTGTTCACATGCAGCACACCTTTTCCATTTGCTAATAAGGCCCTGCCAGGCTGGGAGTGAGTTGTCTCTGCCTGACTCTGGAGAGAAGAGCTACCGAGACGACCCCCGGGCACCATGAAACTCCTCCAAGTGATCATCCTTTGTCTTCTTCTGCCCAGCCTTTATAGCAGTAAAGAGAACGCAGGTACCCTTTTCTCTTATTCCTCTGACGGTGTGGATCAGAAAGCACTAGTAGGGGACTCTTAGCCTCAGGTTACCTTCAGGGACCTTCCCCTGAAATGCGGATGCAGCATTTCTTTTGCCGTGTCCTATGCATGCATGTTGGCAGGGAGTGCATGGAGAAGGTTCCACAGAGAGAATGTTTGTTTTCACTGAAAGGAAACGTTTGCTGGTGCAGCGGCCTTGCAGGGTATTTGGTGGTATCATAACGGCACGGGCAATACACAATAACATTTTTTGAGAATAAAAATCTGGGAATTAAATGCTGATTAAAGATGTACTATTTCTCAAAAATGTGCTCCTTTCAGGTGTAAGTCTAGAAATAGCAATTGTCAAGAATGGGTGAAAGGCTGTAATCAGAAATACTGCATTGCAGATGCTGGTTTATATTTGCTCCATTATCTTTTGGCTCTGATAAACCAAGAGGTTAGATAAAGCTGCCCAGGAAAATGAATATTAATATCTTGAGGGGTTAGGAGAAGTAAAGAGGAGCGTCATTTGATTAAAGTTAATAACATTTATTTGTTCCAGAAATACACACACAACATTTTGCTCATCATTTCAAAAATCCTACTGATTGACTGCAGTTTCAGGAACTCAAACAAAGGATATATGTGAACCAATATAAATCCTGACTATATCAATGCCCAGTTGCAAGAGATTATTACATTTATCTTCTAACCCTTTCTGAGGGATTCACTGTAAGCAATTAAATTTAATCAATATTTACTAGGATCTTACCATGTACTCATTAGTGCAAGAAATACATAAATGATTAAGACATTGCCCTTTCCAACAGCAGTAAATGTAGTGTTGGGAAAAACAAATATGCAATTCTAATACACAACAGATTTAAAAAGCATGAAAACCAAAGTACAAATTATCGGTTTGGGAAATATTGATTCTGGGGAGCCCTGGAAAAATATCAGTTCTAATTTTGTTTCGTGTGTGTTCTTTTCAGGTTTGTTGCCTTAAAAATTTCTAAAATAGAGTATTAATATAGGAAAATTTATTTACACTCTTTCAATAATATTTATCATTAATCTCTCAAAATACACATATAAATTTAGGATCCTTTCTCAAGCACTTCAAAATCACATATGATTGCTTACCATGCATCTTGGTATTTCCAGAGTTAAGTTGAAGCAGGTATCAAAGCCAGAAAATCTAACTTAGAAGAGTTACCAACAATCTGAGTTTTTAAAATAAAGAGGATTTACGAGGGACCACAGAAATAAGTATATGAGCTTTTTAGTAACTCTTCAGAATGCTTGGGAAAGACTGGTGAGAATCCTGATGCCATGAAAAACTGGGGTTACAAACACGTGTCAGGTCAATATAAATTTGAAAGTCTGGCTTAGGCTGCTCACCACCCTGGGTCTGTAAATATCATTGAGTACACTACTTTCCTGGCATTGTTAGCCACTGAATGGATTATATGTCTTTCTGAAAGCAAAATAGAATAGTATCAATAGATTCAGCCTACAAAAACCTAGCCATAAGAAAGATGAAAAGGTAAAGGACAACCCAGAGATGACCTTTAAGATTTTCCATTTATGATCATTTGGGGGAAAATACCAACTTCTTTTCACTCACCAGTAATGAGCCCAATCTGTTAATGGTGTCTTATTTCTAACAAACTATTAACCCGAATATGGTAAATTCTTATTTAAGCAGAGATAATGATTACATAATGACTACCTCCTTCAACCTCTGCCAACAAACTTATTTGTTAAGCAAAGTGTCTGTAAAAACTACTCTGCTTGTCTTAGAAAAGAAAACTTTAGCTCAAGATCATAAATTGATCATCCAGGTGGTGCCCAGAAGGAACTGGAAGAGATTTTCCATCCAGGTGTATGATTTTGTTGCAACTGGCTCTGCCTGTTCTGTTTCCCTGCCCAGATATGGCGCAGGAAATGAAGCATTTCCTAAGCTAATGTATAAAGTTTTTTCCCTAACTCCCTGTACCGGAAACACATTGATTTCAAAGCTTGGTACATTCCCCAAACTTAGAATGCTTCACATATTTCATCATCAGGGTTGATTTTTAGGGGTGAGGAGGAGGGCATTTCATCTGCCTTAAATTCACAAGTTGTCAAGAAGATCCATGCTTTTTTGCATAGGAATTCATTCCTAAATAATGATCTTTTAGAGAAATTGACTACTTTTCTTTTTCCTTCTGACATTTTTGTCAGTCTCAGATTTAAATAAATACAATATAGCCTTTTGTGCTTATTGTGAAAATCAAGTGAATCTTTTTACACAGCAGTGAGTGACTTTCTATTACTTCGTTGGTGGTATAATATTTTACATTCTCCAATTTGGAAAGCTGTCCTGTTGAAATATGTACAGGAGGTTCCTGAAAAGGAACTGTCATTCTTTCCCAAGGTTTTCTAAATTGTATTTAAAACTGAACAGACCCCTCCTGTGGCTTTTATACCCCTTTGGCTTTTAAGCCTAGATTGATGAGACTTTACCTGTCAAGACTGAGAGAAGTTAAATGAAGAGGGATTCCAACAGAAAATAGGCCCTGGAAACAAGTTACTTTTCAAGCACCATTTGGTTTTTGGAGTTTACATTAATTTAGGAAAGATGAAAATGTTTCAGGTATTTGCAAATAGGAACAAACATCATTTTATTGGTATCTGAAGAAGAATTTAATTGCTTGGAGAGATTCATTTGACACTGGTTGAACATTCAATTTCATAGAAGAAAATGGATTGAACACACTGTAAGACAGGCATAATGCTAAATGCTATAGATTTACAGAAAATAGTTAAGACTCAGCCATGGCCTTTGAAATGGGGGAGAGAAGAGGTGACATGTAATAAGAGGTTTGATTATATTGTAGGTCTTAAGTGGTGAATAAAAAATGATAAGGAGCTTAGTTTGGAGTGTGGGGGCATCAGAAAAGCCTTCATATAAAAGTAGATATTATGATGAATTTTGAAATTTGAAAAACAGGATGTTCGAGGCTGATGGAATTTCTTGAGTAGGAACATGAAAACATCAGTATATTCCAATGTAGAAATGTAAGGAGGTCACAGATTGGACATAGGTTAAGTTTTAGAAAATAAGGTTGGAAATAGAGTCTCAAGATATGATGACTACCAGGATGAGAAATATTGACTAGTTAGCAGTCAATAGTTAACACTGAATAATTAATTCATTTAGAGCCTCTAAATGTGTTTGAGTGTGGGAATTTATGATTGGGGGCTATACTTTGGGAAGATTAATCTGTCAGCAGGATATAAATTAGACTATTGCAGTCAGGAGAGATGAAACCTAAAGAAAATAGTGAAATGTTATTGCCAGTCTGAAAATCTGTCAATAAAGTGAAAGAAAAAGATCTGGGGAAGAGCTTAAAGAGATAGAAACTTTGTGATTTGACATATTCTTGACAGGAGGTGAGGGAGAAAGTGAATGAGATGTACAGAGAGGATTATCTGAAGACTAGAAGTGGGAAAATGGTTTGGGAACAGAGGGATGGAAAGATAGGTGGAGAATTTAAGGAGAAAAATGAAGTATTTGGTTTTGGACATGGTGAATTTGAAATCCTAATAAGATATTTAAACAGAGACATTCAGGATAAATTAAAATGTGTGGGGAGTTGTAATGGCCCTGGAACTGGAGGCAGTGGTGGGTGTTCTTTACAGCTAGAATCCCAGCACTTCTTAGTCCTGCCTATTTTAAGACTAATAACAGAGAAAACCAATTTATTTCTCACCTGGGTGCTAATATTTCTAACTCTCTCATGGCACTAGTTTTTTTATTTCTATCATAATTATTTGTATGCATATCTGATCTCCTCCTCCAGATGATAAACACTTACAAGCAGGGGCCATATTTAATTACCATACTTATTGTTTGTCCAAGAACAGTTCTAAACATGTAAGAAGGACATAGTTAGCCAAATCACATATATACATGGATGACACAATTGTCTTCTTTTTTTTTCATTTTTAATTTCTTCCAATGACAATCACTCATGAGTTTACTGCCTTGTTCATATGAAAAGATTATGGACATGTATGACTCATCGTGTATAACATGGGTACGAGTTGATTACTTTGATCCTGGCAACAAAAGTGGGCACCAAATATAAGAAAAGGAGAAAGGGGCTTCTTATCAGTGGGAAGCCAATTCCCAAAGTCTAGCCAAGAGAGAAGATGACAGCTATAGATGGACCACCTAATACCAGGTGACAGTAATTTACAACAAATCTGGAAAAAGAAACTGCCTTGACTATAATCATTGGGAAGAAGTGCATTTAAAAAGAATTAGCTCTACTTTTCCTTTTTGGGTATAAAATACTTTATGTCATATCTTCTTATAGATAGAAATATTGAAGGAGAAACCTTATTCTCAAGCAACTTCTTCAAAATACAAAATGTTTTTTTAAACCAAATTCATAAAAAGGGAAGTTTAAGAAAATTAATTCATGTGTTATTTTAGATAGCATAGGAGTTGCTTTAGAGCAGATCATTTTACTTATTACTTCTGTTTAGCTTTATCACTATCAGCAAATCTTAACCTAAAATGAGGAATCTATTGTAGGAAGAATGAGCCAATGTGCAAACAGATCCAACGGGAAAGTATTCAGTCCCCACACCTTTTGTTTAACATTCTTTTTTTTCACCACTCATTTTTTAAAGTTTCTACCTAAAAGTAGAAGTGATCAGTCTAGAATTTCTGTTTCCAAGAGATTCATAACAGTTGTCATCAGTAAATTCTCTGGCAATTTTATCTTTCTAATTATTATTATTCAGATAATTGAGGGGGAAATGATGCACCTTCGGGGGTTTCAGAGAGCTTGTCTTTTACTGGATCATTGCCCGTTCTTTCCTTTTCATTGATGAAGTTCCATTTCAAGCTTCAGGTAAACGTTTTAACTTGTGAATAATTCTAATTCAAGTAACTTCTACACTTTTTTTTTTTAGTCATCACTTTCCAACTTCCTCTTTATCTTTGAGAACAATTTGAGATGCACATTTCCAAACAGTGAATGTCAAAGCAGGAATGTACTCTAAGGGACATTCAATTCCTGTTAGTAAGTGCCTGCTTTCCTGTTACTGAATTCCTGTGGGTCATTATAGGATAGGATAATAATGCCTGTTGGGTGTTAGAAGAAACTCTTTTAGTTAGCAAACAAGATCCTTTTTGTGCTGTTGCAGATACAACATCAGCATCGACATGAAAACCATTAGTGATGTCAGTTATATCTAGAAAGGCCACTGTATGGTTCCCAAATTTGGGACAACCATAAGAAAAAATTGTTTTAAGAAAGGAAAAGAAAAGAAAAATAGTTTTCTAAACTTGAATACAAGTTTAAGTTCTTATAGGACTATCAACAGAGATAATCATAACTAGTCTTTAAATAGAAGCAGCTACTGTACAAGCATTAGACACCTCACCTGTTGTGTCTTTCCCTATATCTTCTCTGACTTTGTTTACTCCAGCCATCGCTATGGCAACCTGCTACACACATGTGTAGCTTGAAGGCAACTTGCTTTGTGTGAATGTATATATTTTGCAGTCCTATCTGCTGTTACTTTGATACCGAGACCATGTCACCTGCAGAACAGCACATGGCACTGTTGTGTCTGAGCTGGAGGACCAGGAGCAGTAGCCCCTCTATGAGACACCTGTTGCTGCAAGGGGAAATGAAGCTAGTGAATAAATGCTTTCTTCTTCTATTCCTGCTCTGTTTCACTGCCTTAGTCCTCTATTCCTTTCCCTGACTTCCCTTTCCTTTACAAACTGTCCGCACACAGAAAGTTTGCACACTCTGCTTTGTCTCAGGCTCTGCTTTCCGGTGAGATCCAGGATTTATTATTTTTCTTGATGGGCTCATTTTGGTTTGAATGATAGAGTATATCAAGATGTAGGTTTGTTACAGTTTTTCTGATACTCCAATCATTATTCACCACCTTTCTTCCTCTTCCCTTATGAAAAAGCAAGAAAAAGCCTTATCAATCTTTTGTTGAATATGTTAAGCAATATTCTAAGCAGGTCCTGTTAGAAAGCAATCACTTGCCTGTTTGTATAGAATCAGTAATGAATTATATTGTGAGATTGGTAGCCAAAAATGTTGAAGTCATCGATTTTATTCATGGTGCACTGCTCATCTAAAATATGAACTGCTTTTTAAATCTGTCTGTTCAATCATATTCTGGCTTAAACACAAATTAGTTGTGTCAAAACCCAGATTCAGTTGGATCTGGTCCAAGTTAAACCACGTGAGTGTCATCCCAACATCTACTGACATCTGCCATTTATTGAACCAGGCATTTTACACAGATTACTTCCATCACAACCTTTTAAGGGCGACTTTATTATTCCCATTTTACTGATTAGGAAACGAGGCTTGAGGGACTATAAAGTCATACTAAAGCCATGTCATTTAAAATCAAACAAGAGGAAGTTGTTCTTCAAAATCTTCCTTACAGCTTGCTGCCCTCCAGTGTGGTGAAATTGCAGTTAAGTTGAATTTTTTTAATAGAAAAGAGGAATGATACTTTACTACTTGGGTTATTCGGAAACCACTGCTGCCTCGCATAGTATTTTCCACACCTTAAAACCATAAACTAAGTGCCATCAATGAGTTTCCACTTAGTGATAATGATCCTCTTACTGTGCTGGATTCAATTAATTATTAGGGATACATTGAAAAGAGGTGTAGGCATTTGCCTACCTACCCATTGTTAAGTTAGTTGGAAAAAACGTGCTTGTCTATAATATAAATGTCAGACTTGGAGAAGAAAAGAAGCTAAGGAAATAACTATTAGTGAATTAATCACTTAGTGCCACATTTATAATTCTTTTGGAGCCAGACTGTCTGGGTTCAAATTCCAGCTCTGCCACTTACTATCTGTGTGAACTTGGGCAAGTGACGTAACCTTCAGCATTCCCAGCTGTACAGTGGGACCAGGACAGTCCCTACCTCACAGGAGTATGACGGGGACCTCTTGAAAGCATGCACACAAAGAAAACCCCTGCAATAGTGTCCTGCATGTGAGAACTCTATAAGGTTTGCTGAGGTTGGGGGCTCAGAGTCTGCTAGTTTATTATAATCTATTCGTTAGACAAACTGTTTTATTTCCAAATTGATTCTAATGGCAACTCAGCAAATATTAAAATAATTACAATGTTAATTCTCATAAAGTGAAAAACCAGCACATGAAAATTTTTCACAGAAGAATTTGTGTGAGATGATAGAAAGATGATTGCCATGTTTTCAATCACCCCACATACAGGCACAATTTGATACGTGCATATTGTATTTTCTAGAATGTCTTTTAGATTTCTAAGTTACTTAGCTCACCATATAAACTAATCACTCAAACTAATAAATAAAAATGTTTGTGTTTTTTGTTTGTTTTAAAAGATTTTTTTAGGGGCGCCTGGGTGGCTCAGTCTGTTGGGCCTCCAACTTCGGCTCAGGTCAGATCTCACGTTCGTGGGTTCGAGCCCCGTGTCGGGCTCTGTGCTGACAACTAGCTCAGAGCCTGGAGCCTGCTTCTGGTTCTGTGTCTCCCTCTTTCTCTCTGCCCCTCCCTCTCTCATGCTCTGTCTCTCTCTGTATCAAAAATAAATAAAACATTAAAAAAAGTTAAAAAAAAATAAATAAAATAAAATATTTTTTAATGTTTATTTATTTTTGAGAGAGAGAGAGAGCATGAGTGAGGGAGGGGTAGAAAGAGAGAGAGAGACACAGAATCTGAAGCAGGCTTCAGGCTCTAAGCTGTCAGCACAGAGCCCTACAAGGCAGTGAAACTGTGAAATCATGACCTGGGCTGAAGACGGACTCTTAACCGATGGAGCCATCCAGGTGCCCCAAATATGTTTGTTTCTGATGTAGATGACAACTTGGTAGCCTGAGAATTGTCAACAGTCTTACATATTATAACCTTCCTTAGGTATTGAACACTGCGTAACCTGAGAGGTGGAATATGTTAGTGGAAGGAACCTTGATTTTGATGTGAGAACCAAGTTTAGGTCTAGCTTCTGAAATTGACCAAGACAGTAAATACTTCTTGGCTTCAGTTTCTTTATCGAAATATGAGAAAAATGATATTTGCTGACACAGTATTGGTATTACATGAAAATCAGAAAACCTATTTGAAATGCTCTGGAAGTCATAGTTTATTATTTCAATATTAGTTATTAATATGCAAACTAACATTTAACTTACAGAATCAGTGGGAAGGCATTTCATAAATTGGAGAATTTGTCCTTACTGGCTGGGTCTGTAACTGCCACTCCACCATTGCTTTTTTAGCTATAATACCTTAATATGTTGGAGTGCCTGCACGCCTCAATTGGTTAAGTTTCGAATTCTTGATTTCGGCTCAGGTCATGATCTCACTGTTCGTGGGTTCAAGCCCTGCATCAGGCTCTGCACTGACAGCACAGAGCCTGCTTGGGATTCTCTGTCTCCCACTCTCTTTGCCCCTCCCTTGCCCATACACATGCACAAGCTCTCTCTCTCTCTCTCAAAGTAAATAAAAAAGGAAAGAAAAGAAATATTTTTCTATGGCTCTACACACTCAAACAGCCATGTTTTGAAACACTGCTTGAGTTCTAAAAGCCACACACATGAAACGTAGAACCATTTGTATCACACACTGAATTTATTCTTAACTGAAATGGGAAAAATTATTTTTTGTAGTATGAACTGTGAAATAGAACTCCTAGGGAGTTAAGCAAGTGTGAGGACATAAACGCCGAGCTCTGGGACGCTGTCCCTAGGGAAGAGAGGTCACTCCTGCCTTCATCAGCTCATGGCCATGATGACAACTCCTCTCTCCAACAATGAGACGTCTCTCAGTTATTGCTCCCTGTGAATCCAGTTTTTAAAAATGAGACCCACCACTTTATTTTTTTGAAATAGTTTATTGTCAAATTAGTTTCCATACAACACCCAGTGCTCTTCCCCACAAGTGCCCTCCTCCATCACCACCTCTTTTCCCCCCTCCCACTTCAACCCTCAGTTCATTTTCAGTATTCAATAGTCTCTCAAGTTTTGCGTCCCTCTTTCTCCCCAACTCTCTTTCCCTCTTCCTCTCCCTCTGGCCCTCCATTAGGTTTCTCCTGTTCTCCTGTTAGACCTATGAGTGCAAACATATGGCATCTATCCTTCTCTGCCTGACTTATTTTGCTTAGCATGACACCCTCGAAGTCCATCCACCTTGCTACAGATGGCCATATTTCATTCTTTCTCATTGCCATGTAATACTCCATCATGTATATATACCAAATCTTCTTGATCCACTCATCAGGTGATGGACATTTAGGCTCTTTCCATGATTTGGTTATTGTTGACAGTGCTGCTATGAACATTGGGGTACATGTGCTCCTATGCATCAGCACTTCTGTATCCCTTGGGGAAATCCCTAGCAGTGCTATTGCTGGGTCATAAGGGAGTTCTATGGATAGTTTTTTTGAGGAACCTCCACACTGTTTTCCAGAGTGGCTGCACCAGTTTACATTCCCACCAACAGTGTAGGAGGGTGCCCGTCTCTCCACACCCTCGCCAGCATCTATAGTCTCTTGATTTGTTCATTTTAGCCGCTCTGACTGGTGTGAGGTGGTATCTCAGTGTGGTTTTGATTTGTGTTTCCCTGATGATGAGTGATGTTGCATTTAAAGTGGTGGGTCTCACTCCAGAAAGAAGAGATCCACCACTTTAAATGCACAAAATTAATAGCAATAGCATTACTGGGATTAAGATAATGATATGATGCAAATCCATATGCTTTTTTAAAATGTCTTTTTATTTTTTACATTTTTTATTTTATATGTATTTAATGAATCCATAGCTTTTTATTATTTTTTTCTTTTTTCTTTTTCTTTTTGGTCTCATTTGTTGGGAACAAGTTTATATTAAGTAAAGTTGACAACTCTACAGATTTGCAAAATAGAAGAAAGAAAAATGGCAATGCTCCCAGCCATTTAAAATCCTATAGTTAGGGTCCCTTAGAACCTAATTGAATATAAATCTCTTGGGAACAAAAGCAAT
Organism: Suricata suricatta; assembly: GCF_006229205.1. Lineage (NCBI taxonomy): Eukaryota > Metazoa > Chordata > Mammalia > Carnivora > Herpestidae > Suricata > Suricata suricatta. The sequence continues at coordinate 114,589,256 of NC_043700.1, forward strand.
ATAGAATTGATCTTTTTTTCCCCCAGGACCTATCCTTGGATACATAGGTGATACTCACTAACTAGCTCTTGCTTCAACTTAGAGAACTGTATTTCTTCAAAAGTCAGCAGAGTTGAAAATACACAAGTCATTCCTGGATTTGTTTTCAATGACTTGAGGACAATATTTATTTTTATCCTTGGCCTGGGTAGTGGAGAAGTTGTGAGTGTCATTTTGGGATACTCTTTTGGCCAGCGGAACTGATTTGGTTTGCTTTATGAAATTGACCTGCAGTCTTCTTGTTGTATAAACAGCAGAAAATGCCCACCTCTCTTTTATAATGACTGTCCAAATCACATAAGAATGGTGTGATTTTTCAGAATGTAAGTGTTGAATCATTCCTGTGTCTTGCTCAAAAGAAAAAAAAACAGTATCCTACAACTCTATGTATCATTCATTGGTAATTCTGAAACACTTAGATCTCACTGGTCCTCATTCCTGTTAAACTGTAAAATTATGAAAGTTCAACTGTAAAGATGCATTGATTACAGATTTTACCTTTCCAATTCGGAGGCCTTTATTCAGTATGTTGAGTAATTAACTTTATTCTAATCTTATCCAGAAGCTAAGGCATTAGATAATTCACTTATTCCCAGGTTTTAAAATTTTCATTGATCAATAAATAGGAAAATTCCTCTTGGACAGTTGACAGGCAATTAACAGGTTTTTACTTTGTCAAGTAAAGACATAAACTCTCTACAATGTATATACCATTTACCAGTATATTATATAAAATAAAGTCTGCTCTAGCTATATGTATATATTTGTCAATATAAAAACTTTTTTTACATTGAGTTCTGACTAATGTCACAAGCTAGCACTGTGCAATGGTGGTGTGTACTGTTCTCAAAGCCAAGAAGTCTTTGGTCTTAGTTACCAGGGTCCACAAGCTTGCTGTGTGGCTGAGCCAAGCAAATGTTTTAACCTTTAAAGTCTTTAATTTGCTGATCAACAATATGACTACAGTTCTACTAAATGATACTGAAGTTTTCTTCCAGCTCTTTAATGGTGTGACCTATCTGTAACAAACAATTTCTGTATATTTTGCTCAAGTTCTCTTGCTTCACTTCATCCTGTTATTCCTAGATTTATTCGTTTTGGATCAAGATGTTCAATTCTATTTCCCAATGTTGTTTCCTTTGGGAATTTTCAGACAGGGCTGTAGGAAAGTATCTGATTCACATGTAAAGGGTCAGTTCTCTGCCATGAGAAACATTTCTCACAGTACACACTAACGAAAGACCGTTTTTTTCCATTTTCCTTGTGGTATTATTTGTATATAATTTGGAGGCATGTGATGGGGGGATAGAAAAAAGAATGGGGGGGGAGAGAAAAAAAGATAAATCCACTGACATCTAGAAAAAGTTTGATAGTAAAGGTGAGGGTAAAAGCGTCTGAGAAAGTGCTAGAGGCTAAGAGAAAGACAGAAAGCCTCTCTGAGAGGGTTGGAATGGGGAACTATGAGGAATAAGAAGGAGAAGGAGAAAGATATGGAACAAAAGTCTTCCCCCATTGGCCTTCCAGCCACTCGCACAGACCTGATATTCAATAGGGTTCTTCCTTCTTAGCATATTTCTTGCTTGTCCTTCATTCCTCGATTCATTCTATTTGCAAAATGCTACACATTTTTCAAAGTACTTTATTGATCAATTATCTCATTTAATCCTTGCCATTGCCTGGCTGGTGTTATGCGTTTACTGTCAGAGGAGAAAAGCCCAAGGACACACACACACTGTAATTTAGCTCAGTAGGTTTCAATATTTATTACTCATAAGGATCACTTAAGATATCTGTGAAAAATAGATTTTCCTAGGGCTCACCCCAGTGCTTCCAGTAATATCCAGACAACCATGCTTCAGCAATTACTACAGATAATTTTTATACACTGGCACATGGACTTACATTCTGAGAAGTCCTACACTAGATTCCAATATCCTGGCTAGTCACCTGAACTCTTTATTGCTCCTCATGCCCACAAGATGACCAGAGGTGTTGACCTTTATTTTTTTAATGTTTTTTATTTATTTTTGAGAGACAGAGAGAAAGTGCGAGTAGGGAAGAGTCAGAGAGAGACGGAGGTACAGAATCTGAAGCAGGCTCCAGGCTCTGAGCTAGCTGTCAGCACAGAGCCCGATGCAGGGCTCAAACCCACAAACTGTGAGATCATGACCTGAGCTGAAGTCAGATGCTCAACCGACTGAGCCACTCCGACACCCTGGTGTTAACCTTTAAAGAAAACTGTTAGGGTCTAGTGCTTTCAGAGGAAGTCTTAGTTATTAATTCAGAGTGATTTGGGGGTTTTTTATTTTTGCTTTTTGGGGTTTGTTTTTTTTTGTTTGGGGGGGGTGTGGGTGTGTGTGATTTTTGTTTTGTTTTATTTGCTTGTACTAGTTTAGTATAATAGAAACTACATTTGACCAAGAGAAATATTAGTTGAAGCACTGAAATCTCCATAGGTGCATAGGTTTAAATTCCAGCTCTTTTATCCATCCATTGTAAGGAGATTGCCTAGTTCTTATGAGTTCCCATTGATTGCTTTCCATTCTACTATTAATTTTCTCCCGATTTTCATCAACACTGCAAGACCTTGGGCCTCTCTCCTGTCTCTGCTCAAGATTAACCACCTTGCATAATGGTTTGATTAGAGAAATAGCTACAAAATTCCCATCAGAGTTTCAGGTGGTGTCTGAATGTGTTCAGTAATCCAAACACAAATATTTCTGGTTCCTAGAGAAGTGGTGGAGCCAGAGGAGCTTGAGAAGGTGCGTAGAGTTCAAGGTCCAATGTTAGTAGATTCCTTGTAAGCATGAAAAGAAATTAAGATGATGTGATGTTATAAACCTGGGCTAGCCGTGCAGGGAAACTGGTAGTATTAGGAAATGATGAGGTGAAATTTGTCAACTAGCTTATTATTTGCCATGATGTAATACACTGGGATAAGTGACAGGAAGAATTCAACACGCTTTCTTCCTGGGCTCACAAACTGGCATCTGCTGACATAACCTGCATGTGTGTATTGTTTGGCCCCAGATTGTTTTATGACTCCAGGAAAATATTTAAAAATTTAAAAATTTCACAAAATATTAACAAAGAAAAAAATTGACAGGTCTTATATTCAGGTTTTCTGGCAACTCTGGGCCTCATATTCCTTTGTGGCAGCATACATTGAAACAGAAGTAATGGGGTGCCTAGGTGACCCAGTCAGATAAGTGTCTGACTTCAGCTCAGGTCATGATCTCATGGTTTGTGGGTTCGAGTCCTGCATCGGGCTGTCTGCTGCCAGCACAGAGCCCGCTTTGGATCCTCTGTCCTCTCTCTCTTTCTGCCCCTCCCCCTCCACATGCTCTCTCTCTCTCTCTCTCTCTCCCTCTCTCTCTCAAAAATAAATAATCATTTAAAAGAAAACCCTGAGTAATACATGCCCCTTTGAATTGTGGAATATTCTCTCTTCTACAAACATATGTAAGTCTCCCATTCACCTTTCTGTCCAACCTCTGTGGCTATTGGAGTTAATTCCTTCACTTATTTCATAGAATTCATAAGATTTCATATAAGCATTAAGTGGATAATATGCAAAGTTATTCCATGTTTGTGGTGGTTCAATGGATTTGGAAAGGACAGGGTTCTGGGGCAGGTTCCTGTCATTGACTAGGTTTGTTAGCTCCAACTCAGAATTTTAAAGACATATTCCAGTCAGCATTTTTTTCAATTTTCATAAATAAGAATGTTTTTTATTTAAATATAGCTATTCATAATTAATTTAGTGCTGATGAATACTCTTTCTTTCATGGACATAAGAAAGCATAAAACTCAGAAAATAATTTAAAGAATTTAGAAGGTATAAATCATAAAAATGTGAATAAAATTCTACTCTGCTTTTGTTTCCCACCATCTCTTTACATTTACTTGGTGAACATAAACTTCCTGCCCTTAATGAAAATATTGAAATCCCATGGCTTTTTTGCTCTCTTAAGAAGTGAACAATCTTTTGGACAACTAAATTTGCAGAGTGCATCAATCCAAAATTAGGATATATAATCTGAAACAATGATTGAAGATTCTCTCCTATAGAACATGTCCATGTGGGATGGAATTCTACAAAGTGGTTTCCTTATAGTTTCTCTGTTTTTCTGGCTCCCTGTCCCCCTTCCAGCTGCTTTCTGACCACTCCATGTTGGGACCAGAGTGAGGAGGTGTAAGAAAGTTAAATGAGAGTTATTACTTGACCTAGCACCATTAGTTGTGCCCAGAGCCTCATAAATAGTTAAAGCCAACTGCTGAATGGTGCAATTTCATGGGTCCTTCAAAGGTGTGCTTTTGGGCCTCTTCCTCCTTGCAGCTCTTTGGTTCATTAGAATGGATCCTTATTCTGGGAGTTCACTGGTTACTCCTTCCAAACAAAGCACTGATACTCCTGTGTTAGCCCGGAGCTTCACGATGCTAAAGTGCCCCACTCTCTACATATACCTAAGGAAAAGGACTCAAAGTAGCTCTAAGTCCACTCTCTCACTCTCTCCCTTCATTTGATCCACATGAAACAGTCATACATCCCTTTCTCTGATAAGCTCTGCTGGGGCAGTCATTCTCTATGTAGTAAGAAGTCTCCTGGCCCTACACCCCAGCAGCTAGGCAGCAGTCTTTCACTCTACTAATTTTCCAAATGTGAGCCACTGGCCACTATGGCTTTCAACTGTAAGGACCACAGATTAAGGCAGATTTGCACTGCAGACCAGACATGCCTTGCTCCTTGGGGGTAAAGTAAGTGAGAATGGGATTTAAAAGAGGTACTTTGCAAGGATAACCTCCAGTCAAATAATATCTATGTGTCTTTTTCCTCATTTTTATTCTTTTTATGCTACAAAGTGAATCAAGAGATTCAAGTGGCCACGAAACAGGTTTTAGATATTTTGATTGAAAATCTGATTATGATTGTCTCACAACTTTGTGATTTCACATATATTAGTACCTGAATAAAACTTTGCTGTTCACATATTGTGCTAGATATCGTGTGCCAATCTTTCCTTGGAAACAACTAAAGCCTTGGGGCACCTGGGTGGCTCAGTCAGTTAAGCATCCAATTTCAGCTCAGGTCATGATCTCAGTCTGTGGGTTCAAGCCCTTCATCAGGCTCTGTGCTGACAGCTCAGAGCCTAGAGCCTATTTCAGATTCTGTGTCTTCCTCTCTCTCTTCTCTCCTGCTTGTGTTCTGTCTACCCAAAATAAATAAACATTAAAAAAAAATTTTTTTAAAGAAACAACTAAAGCTTTGACTGTGTATTTTCTCAGTTTAATGTAATTATGCTATAAATCAATACTACAATTAGAAAAATAAAACTATATGTATGTTTAGAAATTAAGACATTCCCTTATAAATAACTTATGGGTCATCAAAAAAAAGATGATAGAAATTAGAGACAATGTGTTGAATATGAAGAGAAATAAAATATTTTATAACAAAATGTGTATGATGGAGCTAAACCAAAGACAAAATAAACACAAATAAAGTAAATGGGAGAAATAAGAAAAGTAAGCCAAATTTAATGAAATAGAAAAGACATATATAATGCAAAGAATTTCTGTATATAATAAGATTGCAAAATTTCTGCCAAAATTAATCAAGAAAAAGGAGAGAAGAAACAAAAAAAATGAAAAAGAAAACACCACTATAGATGCCACTAAAAATGTAAGTGGACATTCTGAAAAAAGTTATGTCAATAAATTTGAAAATTTATATAAAATGAATAAATTTCTAAAACATATGACCCCTCAAAACTAACCCAAGAAGAAATACAAAATTTTGGTAGAACTTTCATCATTAAAGAATTGAATCAGCAATTAACAAGCTTCCCATAAAGAAAAATCTCACAGCAATTAGTGTTAGCAATATGTTATGTTAAACATTCAAATAATAAATAAGTCTAGTTTTACATAAACTCTTCCAGAGACTTAAAATAGAGGTTTTACTCTTCAACTTATTTTATGAAGCTAGCAGATGGCTAAAATCAAAACTTGACAGGAATATTGTAAGTGTTGGTTAATCTCATTATGAAGTAGATTCAAAATTCAGCAAAATATAAAAAAAATACTTAAAAGTGCCCAAGTTGAGATTATATTAGCAATGTGAAGTTGGTTTAAAACTAGGAAATCAGTCAGGGTATCGAGCTGACATTGACGGTAGAACATGCAGCTCTTGAACTGACGATTGTGAATTACAGCCCCACATTGAGCTTAGAAATTGCTTTAAAACACAAACAAACAATTAACTAGGAAATCAATCAACTTAATTCACTAGACTGAAAGAATGAGGAGAAAAACATATGATCATCTAAACAATGCCAAAAAAACTTCTTTTAACAATTCAATATTATTGAATTAATTTAAAAAAGCATTTGGAAACAAGATATTAATCTGATAGAATAACTTCAAAGATTATAACTATAATTGTGTATAGTGTGGAAATGTCAGCTTTCCCTCTGAGAATAAGGATAAAACGATGTAATGTTATTTTTATAAAACATTGTACCAAATATGCTACCTAGTAGTATAAGGCAAGAAAAATAGATATAATAATAATTGAAAAGATGAAAGTAAACATTTATTATTTGGACATGATATGATATGATTCCATAAGTAGAAAATCTACAAGAATTTACTGATAAATCATTATAATTAAAGCATTAAAGTTTCTGCATATAGAGTTTATGTAAATTAATTGTATTTCTATGTATGCAACAGCCATTTGAACATTTAACAAAATACAATTTACAAAAACATCAAAAAAACACACCAAGTACCTATAAATAATTCTAATAAAGATATGTATGATTCTTAAGAAAAGAATAATAATAAAACTTATTGAATAAATTAAAGAAAATCTTAAAATTAGAAAAATATAGCATGTTCATTTATTGGGCAACCCTGTATTTAAAAACAGTTTTTTAATGTTTCTTTTTGAGAGAGGGAGAGAGGGTGGGGGAGGGGCAGAGAAAGGAGGAGACAAAATCCAAAGCAGGCTCCAGGCCCTGAGCTGTCAGCACAAAGCCTGACGCGGGACCCCAACTCAGGACCAGGAGATCATGACCTGAGCTGAAGTTGGATGCTTAACCAACTGAGCCACTCAGTTGTCCCATCTCCATATTTAAATTATGTTAATTTTTTCCAAATAGACCTATAGATTCAATTAAAATCTGAATAAATTTTATTGTGGAATATAGGATGCTGATTTTAAACTTTCTATGGAAGTACATAAAGTCAAGAAAATCTTTGTAATTCTTAAAGAAGAAAAACAAAAAAGGAGAACTTGTTTTACTAGTTATCAAGTACCATAATAAAGATATAACAATTGAAACTGTCAAATTAGAGCACAGGAGGTATACCAAGCAATAGTGACATTGATGCCACAAGAATCAGTGAGCAGAATAGTGAGCTCTTAACCAGACCCACAGGTATATAGATCATAGATAGAAAACAAAGATGGTAAAACAGAGCCATGGGAAAGAATTGGCCATGTTGATAAATGCTGCAGGGACAATCAGGTGGCCACTGCGGAAAATTTAAAATCAATTCTCATGTAACTCTACATACAAAAACCAATTCCAGATGAATTATATACTGATATAAATGTAGAATTTAAAACTTTAAGAAGAAAATACGGGAGAATATCTCTGAAACTTTATTTAAGGAAAAGACACAAAAACACTAACCATAAATGCATATACTCTGTTGCATTAAACTTACTCTGTTTATCAAAAGAAATACTAGCAAAAATGAAGACAGCCACAAAACAGGACAAGATATTTGACATGGATGTAACTGACAAAAAAGCCTCATCTAGAAAAAATAGAAATAACTACACATCAGTAAGGAAAATTAAAACCCAATCCCAAAACAAAACAAAACAAAATAACTGGCAGTCTTAAATAGGTACATCACTTTTCCAAAAAAGAAAAGAAAAAGAAATACAAGCTTGCTCATAGCAGCAAAATAGACAAAAATTAGTGACAGTTCCAATGTCTATGAATTACCAAATTAATAAGCAAATTATGGTTTATTCCTTCAGTGAACTATATGCAGCAACAATAATAAACATACTGTAGCTATAATCAATAAAATAAAAAAATCTTAAAATACGATATTGAACAAAACACAAAAAAATACCTACCACATATTGCAATTTACATGAAGTTAAGAATAGTCAAATTCAAATTCTATCATATTCAGATGTACACATAGACAAAGCTAAAAAAGAAAGGCTAGAAATTAAGTCAGATTTGCTACATGTTATCGCTAGAGCAGTGGGAAAAGGATGTAATTCATAGAATATTCCCAAGAAGCTTCTGCACTGCTGGGAATATTCTATCTTTTAATCTGGGTCATAATTACACCAGGTTCTGGTTAACGTCTATTCATAATATGTATATTTATATTTTTGCAGTTTTCTATGTTACCCTTTTATAATGATCACAAAAGATACAGAGCCTGAACTTAAAAAACCAACGATCAATTACATAGGAAATAAACTGTCTTATTGGGTAGATGAAAAGGCTCCTGAAGGTCTTAAGAGTGATGCACTATTTGTGGATTCCCCATTTCTCCCTCTACTCCTGCATCCCTTGTACAAATCTCCTAGGAAAAGGGAAGACACTGCATAGTTTTAAGCTTTAAGTTAGAAGTTATCAATTTTCTTTCAATCTCATTTTGTTTCTCTCTCAAATTTTAGGTTGTCATTCACTCTTACTTATTTAGAGTCAGAAGTTTTCAATGTAAGACTTGCTTCTGGTTTGTTCCCTTGTATTGAGTTAGCTTTCTGTAAGATGCCACTACCTAGAATTATTTTAGCAATCAGAGGCATTCATCCTCTTTAATTTGATATGCACCAGTTGATTAGTGCACTCTTGTTCCCCGAGACTAAATGCGGGCGTGAGGACTCATGGCCAGCAACGCACCTCCGGATCTTTGGTCTTCAACAGACCACCCTTGAGGCTGGAATCCGTCTTGTGAAGTCCAAATCAAAGCTGGCTTGCTATGCTTCTTGGTGTTCATGACAGACTGTCATGAGTTGGAACAAGGTTTAATCTTCCTGAGGACTTTAATTTCATTTAAATTTGACTTTATCCAATCTTCATCTAATTCAGAGAAAGAGAATTCTGTTTTAAAACATTTGTAGCCATTCTAAGAATTGATAAAACATTTATTAAAAGTAGTTATGAGCAAAGCCACATGTTTTGTTTGCCATTGAATCATTTCAAAATGGAAGCACATCTGACTTTATGATTTAATAGAAATAACGTCATATTTATGCATTAATTAGGAGTTTGCAAAGTACTTTTATATACATTATTTCTACAAAATCCTGAAAGACAGGCAAACTGGTATATGTTAACTATTTTCAATTTATGAATAGAGTTTTAAATATTTAAGGGCATTTAACCAAATATATAAATGGGATTAAATTGTAAAGGATTTTTAAAGTGATTGTTAAATTTGCCTACTAATAAATAGAATAATAGCGCTTGTAAATTGAATTTAAAAGCTTAAGAGAGAAAATGATTTTTCATTCTATGAGTTAAAAAGGAAGTTAAATATATATTTCCAAATCCATAAGACATTTTTTTTCACACGAAAGGTATACTTGGGGACATCAATAAAAGCTTACATTTAGAAACTTGAAAATATACTTATGGAATTCTTTGTATTGGTAAGAGAAATAAATCATTAACTATGCCATCACTTATTTTTGCTCTAGTATATAGTAGACATTCAGTTATTGTCTGTTAAATTAATGAAAAATACTCATTAAGTGTTTAATTGTGTTGTTTAGGAAGAAAATATCTAAGAGCCCCTGGGCTGCTGAATCATCTGAGCGTCCAAATTTGACTTTCGTTCCGGTCATGATCCCAGAGTCCTGAGCTCCCGCCTCAAAGTGGGCTCTGTGCTGAGGGAGGAGCCTCCTCATGACTCTCTCTCTCTTTCCCTTTGCCTCTCTCCTCCTCTGTGGTCTCTCTCTCTAAAAGTCATTTTAAATATTATACATACAAATTCTAAGGAGAGGATGGTTGTAGACAGAACTAATAAATAAGGCTTTAGACAGATGGTACAATTTTAGCTGAATTTTAAAGAAAACATTATCCATGTTCTCTGATATTTTTATTAACTTTTTTAAAAACTACAAAGTTGGAAGTAAAAGATGCCATATTTAAGATATAGCAAAGAAACCAGCTTATCTGTTAGGAAAACAATGGGAAAGCTGAGTGAATAGGTTTAGGTTATAAATAAAATTTTTAATCTTTTTCCTAAAACACAGAAATTTATTTTTAAAAATCTAATGTTCTCCATGTTTGAAAGCAATCCAACAAATTATAAGTATTGGAGAAGTCTGTCTCCAAGATGGCCTCCAATAATCCCTGCTTCTTGGTATTCAAGCATGTGGGTGGAACATTCTCACACTTCATTAAGGCCGGCTTGTGTAACTCATAGAACACAGGGAAAGAGCTGCTGTGTTTTCTAAGGCCTAGGCAGTAAAAGACATTATGGCTTCTACCTCAGTCTCTCAGATTGTTCTCTCCTGAGGAAGCCGGCCAGCCATTGCATTTTAAGAACAATCCGGTAACCTTATGCACAGACCCAGTGGAGTAAAACTGATAGTAAGCACCAGCTTGCTGGCAATGTGAGTGAACCACCTCATAAATGGATCTTCCAGACCATTACATACTGGACTGATTGGTGCCCCACTTGCAATCTCTACAGACTGCTATCTTGTAAGAGACCCAAAGCCAAAATTGCTCAAAGCTGCTTTCAAGCTACTTCCCCATGAAAAATGTGAGAGATAATAAGCCACTGTTTTAAGAGCTGAGTTTAGAGATAGCTGCACAGCAGTGCTAATATAAGTGCTATTAGTCACACGTGTAATTTTTTCAAGTTTTTGATGCAATTTTAATTGAGAGTCAGATCAATTTCATGTGCCTGTAGGCCATCTGGATGTCCTCTTTGGAGAAGAGTCTATTCAGGTCTTCTGCCCATTTCTTCACTGGATCATTCATTTTTCGTGTATGGAGTTTAGTGAGCTCCTTGTATATTTTGGATACTAGCCCTTTATCTGATATGTCATTTGCCACTATCTTTTCCCATTCTGTTGGTTGCCTATTAGTTTTCTTGATTGTTTCCTTTGCAGTGCAGAGCTTTTTATCTTGATGAAGCCCCAAGAGTTCAGTTTTGCTTTCATTTCCCTTGCCTTTGGGGATGTGTCGAGTAGGAGATTGCTGCGATGGAGGTCTAGGAGGTTTTTTCCTACTTTCTCCCTGAGGGTTTTGATGGTTTCCTGTCTCACATTCAAGTCCTTCAGCCATTTTCAGTTAATTTTTGTGTATGGTGAATGAAAGCGGTCTGGTTTCATTCTTCTGCATGTTGCTGTCCAGTTCACCCAGCACCACCTGCTAAAGAGGCAG
>NC_043700.1:114600838-114606998 GCF_006229205.1 Suricata suricatta
AGCTATAATTTGGTGCATTACAAAGTACTTTGTGACTAATTGTGTGGCCTGAGGAAGCAAGAGCAATATTTCTAGGACATGTAATGAGTACAACTGGTGGTGCTTGAGATAATTTGGGGAATGAATGTCATGGAATTAAATCACCTTGACCCCAATCTCTATTATGCTTTTGGTTATCTCAGCATATGTTTGGTGTTCTTATGTCTTTGTTATGGCCTAACACTAATTTCACTTTTCTTTTTTTTTTAAGTTTTAATGTTTTTTTTATTTTTTAGAGAGAGAGAGACAGAGTGAGAGTAGGGTAGAGACAGAGAGAGGGAGACATGGAATCCAAAGCAGGCTCCAGGCTCTGAGCTCTCAGCACAGAGCCTGATGTGAGGCTCAAACTCACAAACAGCAAGATCATGACCTGAGCTGAAATTGGTCACTTAACCGACTGAGCCACTCAGGTGCCCCACTAATTTCACTTTTCAGCATGGAGCACACAGGATCAAGTGTGGAACCATCGCAGTTAATAATATCTATACAGAACATGACTTTTTTTTTTAACATTTTTATTTTCATGGCTAATTTAATGACCATAGATCTTACTCTTCTTTTGTGGTACTATTATAATATTTCTTTTTAAAAACAGGATTAAATTTTTTAAAGTGGGGGCACCTGAGTGACTCAGTTGGTTAACCATTTGACTTTTGATTTCAGCTCAAGTGATGATCTCAAGGTTTCTTGGAATCTAGCCCCCTGTTGGGTTCTGCTCTGACAGCAGAGTCTACTTGGGATTCTCTCTCTTCCTCTCTCTCTGCCCCTCCCCTGCTCACACCCTCGTTCTCTCAAAATAAATAAATAAATATTAAAAAAATTTAAAGTGATCTGACTTTTTGGAAAAAGAGTAAGAACCTAACAACAGACAGAATAAAAGATATGAAGAGACTCACGAAAGTGGTACAAGAGTGGCTATAATTCTGGACACACTTTCCTGAAGATCAAATATCAGGATGTTGCTCTAGTCAACTCTGGCATTCACTTTGCCAGCTCATTTTTCCTTGCTAGTAGGCTGTTAAAATGAACGAGCTTTCTGAGGACACTTTGATAGTTGGTAAGTGACTGTTCTGAACTTAGTAAATACATTTTACCTCAACCTTTGTCAAGAGGAGAATATGAAGAATCATGCTTTCAAGTGTTACAGATATCTCACTAGAGATAAAAAAAAGATGCCAAGAATCCAGAAAGTGCACCACAAACTATTTCCAGATTTTAAAACAACACTTTAGGGGCACTTGGGTGGTTCAGTTGGTTGAGCATCTGACTTCAGCTCAGGTCATGATCTCACAGTTTGTGAGTTCAAGCCTCAGGTTGGGCTCTGTACTGAAAGCTCAGAGCCTGGATCTTGTTTCTGGTTCTGTGTATCCCTCTCTTTCTCTTCCTGCCCCTCTCCTACATGTACTCTGTCTCTCTCTTTCTCTCAAAAATAAACATTACAAAATTTTTTAATAAAAATAAAGCAACCCTCTATCAGAAAAAGTATCATAAATCCAAATTTATTTACACAGTTATTCAACACTACTAAGGTCACAAAAGAGCAGAGATATGCTTACAAATAGTAATAAAGTGTAATGAATAATGATTTACCATTACACAGGGAAAGTTAATTTCAATATGGAGCTTCAACGGTGAGTCATATGTTCAATGTTAATTCAACCCGTTTTTACTTTCTGTTTTTAACCAATGGTAATTCTATTTAAAATGGTAGAAGAATTGCAGTCTTTTGAAAAGTCTGGCTATTCAAGAAAATTTTTTTATATTTATAATTTAATTAACACTTAATAAGGACCTATTATCAAGTATTTTACTAATAGTTGAAGATATACAGATAAATGTTAATGCTATTTACTAGAATTACTTGAAAATTCATCATTCTGGTATATTTTACACAAGGATTTTTAACTAATAACATTGTTTATACAGAGTACCATACTTAGGCATTTTCAATAAAAGATATGAATTATATAATGATAAAATGTGGTATTACATCTATTTTGTTTTTTCTTATTCTCATCTTCATTGCTTTGTCAGGAAATAAATTTAATTGTTCTGGCATGAATTTGTCACCAGATTGTCACCAAAACTGTCACCAAAACCAGAAAAAAATCAGTGTAGATTAAGGTCAACTGTGATCTAATGGTAGCCTTCACGCTTAGAAAATACTTTATTGCTTAACACTGCTGATGTCTCAGATTTAAGTAATTATTGATGCTGCATTGAAATTCTTGGTCTGTAGAGTCTATTTGTTCTGATAATCTCTCCCTTCATATTTGCAAAGCAAACAATTTATAACCCACTCTGTCTGGAACAGTTTTCTATAGAACAAATTTAGATTTCTCTTCTGCTCAGTAAATGCATTGTCATAATTGTGACTTAGCAAGTCTGATTCTTAGACTAGTAAACATCATTTAATAAAATAAGGATATCATTACATATACTTCAGATGTCACGTGGATGTCTCCAGTCTTTAATATAAAACCATGTTCAGATTCAATTCAACTTACTCTCTGCTCTGGGTAAAGACCCAATTCTGCAGGGGATGCCTGGGTGGCTCAGTGGGTTGAACGCTGGTTGGGATCTTGCAGTTCATGGGTTCATTCCCTGAGCTGGGTTCTGTGCTAGCAGCTGAGAGACTGAAGCCTGCTTCGGATTCTGTATCTGCTGCCGCTTCTGCTCTTTCTCTCTCCACCCCCCTCTCAAAAATAAGTAAACATTAAAAAAATTGTTAAAGATTTAAAAAAGCCCAATGCCCAATGTTTCTGTAAATCCTCTGTCACGGACGGAGGATTAATTCCTCATTCTCACCTTTCCTTCCTACTTCTGGCATCCATCAGATCGTGTACCCCTTTTGGTTTCTTGTGATATTTTCTTTACCTTCACTTTGGCCACAATCAAAACACAGCTCCCCTTTCCGTCATGCATTCCCTTGAAATATCCACTTAACTAAAATTTTGGTGGGTTTTTGCACACTTTGTGTGCAGCAGCTAATGTTACTGAAAAGGGAGGTTTTACATAAAAGTGATGCACTGAGTGAGTTTTATTTATTTATTTATTTTAACTTAAGAGAGAGAGCACGCATGAGTGGGGGAGAGAGGCAGAAGGAGAGAGGGAGAGAATTTTAAGCAAGCTCCACATTCCTCTCAGCATGGAGCCTGATGCTAAACTGGATTTCATGACTGAGATTACAATCTGAGCCAAAGTCAAGAGCTCAACATTTAATCAAACTGAATCACCCAGGCACTGCAAGACTGAGTTTTAGATGTCCCTGGTCTGAAAAGTCCTTTGGATCCTTTACCATCTTTCTTGGCCTTTTCTCTCTCCTCTTTCCCCACATCTTTCTCTCATTCTTATGGGTAAAACATTGAGTCCATTTTTTTGGACAAAGCAATTCAGCTCTCTCTAGAACTTTCTCTTACATCTTTTATAGTTCTGAACATCTTTTTATTTTCCAAAATTACTTCTTGCGAGGCCATACCTGACAATGTGTTTTTAGATAAGAATAAATTTGCCATCCTACTTTTTGTCCTGGCATTTGGAACGGGATCTTGGAGTAGTTCATTCTTCTGGTTAAAATTGTACAATATCATGCAGTTGGGCACTACTTTTAAATAATGGAGCAAATTTGAGTTAATTGAGAAGTGAACATTATACAACTGACTTCTTGTTCTCCTTCACTTTATACATGGGTTTTTTTTTTTTCTCCTGCTGTGAGTAGAGCAGACACTTCCCAACCAGGCTTTGAAAGCATATTCTGGAAACGTGTCTGTTGCCTACTATTAAATACAAAAATCTGTTGTAATGTTCAGTGTAGGCTCCTTCTTTTTCCAAAGGCTGCATCTGTCCCACAACATGCAAGTTATTTTTAAATGTGTTAGATTTAATTAACCCACCACAAGTGACTCCTTTGATGACATCCTAATGGAATGCTCAAAATCTTTTTAATTTGGAAAATATACCATACAAAAGCTAGACTCTAAAATAGGAAAGTAGACACTATGATTACTTTCCTGTTCTTGTATAAATACATGATGGGCCCCTACTTGACTAACACTCAGAACTGCTATATCCGAGAACCAAAGGGGCTCTAAATCCCCTGCTTTGTCAGTCTTCACTTGTTTGTTTCTAATTAAAAAGTATGAGTCTCAGGGGTTGGAACAGTGTCCCTAATTTTGTGTTGCAATGGATAAAACAAGATTTTGTCTTGTTTTGTGATGCTGTATCATGCCTCAGCCAAATTAACTAAATTGTACTGTTTTTGATGTACTTACATCCACAATGAAGTGGTCCTCAAAGTTTTTAGAAGAGAAATACCTCATTTACGTGGAAAAAATGTGAACTCCCCTTCCAATGGGATAATATTTGCACCTACTAATTGAGGAAACAGAATGCTACTATTAAGCAATTCTTTAGAAGTGGTATTTTATTAATCACAATAGAAACTATCTATTTTAAAATATTAGCATATATGTGTGGATATTTTTTTTCAAGACACACACAGTATTTAGTGTGAATACCGATTTTTTAAAAGTTATTTTATTTTAGTTCCAGTGTAGTTAACATACAGTGTTATATTAGTTTCAAAGGCACAATACAGTGATTCAACACTTCCATATGTCACCCAGTGCTCAAGTGTGAATATAGACAGAGACCCCAGTAGAAACTGCAGATTCCAAAAACACCATGTCCACAGCATAGCAGCAACCATGAGCCTAAGGACTACAATAGGAAAACCCTCTCTTCTACTACATGAAACCAACTCCCAAGTTTTCTTTTTTCTATCCTTTCAATCTATCTGTTCTGCTACTATAATCAGTTCCTTGAAATAAATGATATAAGGATATTAGAAAAAGAATAATAAAAAAATAATATATAAACTCTGGCAAAGTGGTTGTCAAAGTTAGGACATAACTGGGAAAATTAGGTTATGATTTAAGGAGGAGCTTAAGTTTTTTTCAGAAAGGATTTCCTAGCTCGAACCTATTGACTGTGTTAGACATGGCCCCATAAGTAGTTACTCAAGTATTTGGAGGCAGTATAAGCCAGAAACATAAATTTATCTGACCTCATGGTAGAACTTGAAAACATACCTCGTTTCATTGACTGTTTAATCAGGATAAATTCATGTGTAATCCAGCTATTGACTCATTTCTTACCTTTTTATACGTATCAATTGTTTAATCTGTACAGAAACTATATAGGGTGTTTTTCCAAAATACTGAAAATTGAGGCTAAAGAAGTTAAACAATTTGCAGGTCACAGAGCTGGTCCACGGTCGGGCCTGGATTGGGTACCATGGCCCCAGAACCCTATTCCTAGCATTACACTGCCCCTTGCTCTACAACCTTGCTAAGAGACGATCTTCCTTTATTTAGTGCCTTTTCTTGCATTCACAGGGGATACTGGATACACACGTTAGAAAATAATTTGATGCAAATAAAATTAAGAGGGCAAATAGTTTTTGATGTGACAAAGTTAATGAGTGATTTTGCTATCAAATTGAGACCAGACAATAATGTATTCACCTTAAAACAGTTGCTTTACCCCAAAGCAAGAAAAGAAATCATCCTTTTTACAACATTGCCCTAAATGTAAGACAAGTAACAAATAAAGGGACCAACACTTAAAAAGTCATATCTTAAAAAGTTCTTCATAAATTTTGAGTCATTTGATATTACAATAGAAGTTGTCTTTCTTGCTTCCTTAACTTGTTAGTAAAATTGCTTCACATAAATTTTCTATTTATGGACAAGATTAAATAAAACTTTGAGCTAGGAGATTTTCTTTTGATTTGATTTATTAAGAATCTCTGACAGATGAAATCGATGATTGGTCAGCCAAAAACAGATGAAGTACTACTGATGATCACTGGTTTTTTACTTTTAATATTTTGCATACCCTAATTAGTTACATTTATTTTCACAACAGTTAGCAATAATATGAGAAAAAAAATCATCCTCAAAAATCATTAAAGTACGAAAGTATTGGCATAGCAATACTGCAGTCACAAAGATGATCTTGTTGTTCTAAAACTCTAGCCAATATTGAGGGAAAAAAACATGAAAGAAGGATTAGAGCATCTGGGTCTAAACAAGCTCTAAGACTTTTTAACTCTGCATCC
>NC_043700.1:114607098-114622974 GCF_006229205.1 Suricata suricatta
AAATGGCCAGATTTCATTCTTTCTCATTGCCATGTAGTACTCCATTGTATATATATACCACATCTTCTTGATCCACTCATCAGGTGATGGACATTTAGGCTCTTTCCATGATTTGGCTCTTGTAGAAAGTGCTGCTATGAACATTGGAGTACATGTGCTCCTATGCATCAGCACTTCTGTATCCTTTGAGTAAATCCCTAGCAGTGCTATTGCTGGGTCATAAGGGAGTTCTATGGATAGTTTTTTGAGGAACCTCCATACTGTTTTCCAGAGTGGCTGCACCAGTTTACATTCCCACCAACAGTGTAGGAGGGTGCCTGTCTCTCCACATCTTTGCCAGCATCTATAGTCTCTTGATTTGTTCATTTTAGCCACTCTGACCAGTATGAGGTGGTATCTCAGTGTGGTTTTGATTTGTATTACCCTGATGATTAGTGATGCTGAGCATCATTTCATGTGTCTGTTGGCCATCTGGATGTCCTCTTTGGAGAAATATCTGTTCAGGTCTTCTTCCCATTTCTTCACTGGATTATTCGTTTTTCAGGTATGGAGTTTAGTGAGTTCCTTGTAGATTTTGGATACTAGCCATTTGCCACTATCTTTCCCCATTCTGTTGGTTGCCTATTAGTGTTTTTGATTGTTTCCTTTGCAGTGCAGAAGCTTTTCTATCTTCAAATGCAATACTGTAGACTATTTTTGGAAATGCATTTGTCATGCATAAGCACACAGCCCCACATACATTACTGAGAGGGAATTGACTACCTTATTTGATATGGGCTCT
Organism: Suricata suricatta; assembly: GCF_006229205.1. Classification (NCBI taxonomy): domain Eukaryota; kingdom Metazoa; phylum Chordata; class Mammalia; order Carnivora; family Herpestidae; genus Suricata; species Suricata suricatta. Next base: position 114,607,880 of record NC_043700.1, read on the forward strand.
AGTCATTCTAGTAGGAATTAATCCACTTATAAAAATATTTCATCTTCTTACACTCGCTCTTCTATGTTGAAAAGAAAATTCTGAAACCAAGTATTCCCAATGTCTGTTTCAAAGTTTGTCTTTCACATTTTTGTGGAGTTCTAGGTAGACTAATACCCTAAAAAGAAACACATTTGGTCCAGGTAACATTATCAGATTGCAAATGAATGTAGTCATTTTTGCCCCTTGAAATATGGAATTCTCTTTTTGGGCTAAAATTTCTCCAAGGCAGCAATAATAACTCCTTAAAGCCATTGTATATAACTTCTAACATACAAGCATTCATTTGGTATGTGGAAATGCAACTTGTATTTTATTATTTGCCATAATGAGTATTTACATTGCAATTTAGTCTTAGAGGTAATACAATTTTATTGTTGAAGAGAAGTTGTTCAATGGACACTTTTTATAGAGAGGAAACTGAGGCCTGGAGAGGAAGAGTGGCTCATACCACATTGCAGTTAGCTGATGTCAGAATTGCAAGTCTGGGTCTTGCTTCCATCTCTCATCATGTCATTTCACGTGTATAAGTCATGATTCAAACGAATGTGATCTGCTGGTACAAAGGGTCTAATGAGACTTTCCCTGTTTCTGAAGAACCACTCAGGAGAGCCTATAGTTAAGACCCAAGATCTCAAGTGGCTACATTCCACATTCAGAAGAAAGCTAGAGATGCCATGATAGGACTCCACTGTCCTCTAGTATCACTGCCCCTACATGAGCCCAGAGAAGTGACAGGGCAGTGCTGTCCTCCCAGGGCTGACAGGGCACCCAAATTCATCTCCTTTCTGACATGAAGTGGGTCAAAGAGACTTGCTTCTAAAGTTTGCTGGTGCCTATAAGAATGTGTGAAGCCTAAGCATCTTGTTTCTTTGGAAGATATTTTTTTGAGCTGCTAAGACCACAGTTCCTCTCTGGCCTCAGAGTACAGCCTGGTGGGAGGGACCGTGGGATGATTGTCTAAGAGCCCAGAGTATGGCCAGGTTGTTCCTTTTCCCTCCTACTCCCGCTCCTATAAATACTAAATATAACCTTTGCCTTTTTATGCCTCAGGAAATTGAAACTCTTAAAACCTCGTTCAGAATACAAGGAGTCCTCTGATAATAGAGTTCACAATCTCAAATATCTCTTTATTATGGAATCTGATTTTATTTTAAAAAATCACAGTTATTTTGCATGGAGGGAAATAACTGTATCACCCCATCATTTCAAACCTGACATCTGAGTGAGTGGAGGAGATTTGCCTGAACACTTCTGTCCATTTGTCAGCCAAAACACCTTGAATTCTCAGGTCCACTTTGCAAATACTGCTGTTTTCTGTTTAAGAAACCCACCAATGTAATGCTGCCTTCCTGTTCTCCCCAGAGGGGCCAGGTGGCAGAGACACCTGTTCACGCTCGGAGCCAGCCAGGCTTGGCGCTGTCTCACCACCTCACAGATGGCTGGTAACCTGAGGAGATTTCCTCTTTGGGGCACAGCTATCTTGCACTTACCTGATTTTTTCCCCTCTCTGTGATATTTTTTTCTTTTACTTACCTTCCCAATTCATTTCGCCTAGGAAAAAACTTAAGCATTTTCAAAACTTGTGCACGTGTTACAGTATCTTGTTAGTCTTAATTGAAAATGCAGTATAAATTTGAAATCCTTTTTTCAAGATTTGCCACTAGCTCTGATGTTTTCATTGAAAATGGGATTTCCCACTTTCCTCTCCTAAAAGATTCTAATAAATGTCTAATATCATCACCTTCCAGACCTTATGTTACATGGTCTCTGTTTTACTTGGCACCATTCACTCTCTTCTATTTGTGTATCCTTGCTTCCTTTTCTCCCATGAAATCATTTTTACTTTCTTTAATGTGCTCAATTATCTGATTCTTTTTGAAACCTCTCCCTCTAAGACAATTCTGATTGTCCCTGACACAAAGAGAAATATCTCCTTATTTTGATTTCACTTCACATTGTATAGAGACAGCTATGTATCATGTTAATTATATAGCACCATTTTATATGGCACCTTAGCCTAATATGATAGTGGTTTCACATATGTATGCTCAAGTATTCAAATTAACTCTAAAGTCCTGTGGGAAAAACATGTTTTTCTATTTTTGCTTAGCTCTTCATGAAATAGATGCTTAATAAATGTTTATTGTGGTAAACAATTCAATGGTGAATGAGCTACTTATACATTTAAAATAGCATATTTTAAAATTTTGGGTCAGTGCAAATAGAAGAAATCATCAAAGACACATCATCAAATAATAATTGTTATTTTATTTTAATTGATAAAGGTTTAAGTGTATATCATTCATTTGGCAATGAACCAAAATGAACTTTGCTGTATCAAAAGAGAAGGATCACTATTAGTGTAAGAATGTGTTAAGACACTGATAATCGAAAGGCGTTGGTATCTTGCCTTTCATGAAGGCACTGGTTTGTTTGTTTTTTAGTTTTTTAATATTTGTTTATGTTAAGAAACAGTATGTGAACAGGAGAGGGCAGAGAGAGAGAGGGAGGGAGAGAGAGAAAGAATCCCAAGCAGGCTCTGTCCTCCTAGCACAGAGCCTGATGTAGGGCTCGAACTCACAAACTGTGAGATCATCACCTCATACAGAATCCAGGGTCAGACGCTTAACTGACTGAACAACCCAGGTGCCCCATTTCATGAAGGTGTTATTTTGATGAGAATGCAGAAAGTGGTACTGTATTTCATTTATTTATACAGTTGTTTGTTTCATATGTAAATATATTTCACTTTCATATATCAATTTATACTGTATTATATTATATATTCATATATTTTTGATGGTTTTAATATCTAGTTTTTTGATGTATGAGGGAAAATGAAAACTTTCAACTTAAACTTCACTAATGATTATTTACTAACAAAGAAGATAACAGGGTATCATTTGAACAAGATTGTAATGTTAGCAATTACTGGCAAATTATTAAGAAAAAGCCCCTCTCACCATTTACAACACCCCAATTTATGCATTGCCATCACATGCAAATTTAAGAAGTGAATCTTCATTACAAGCTGTAATGCATAGGAGAAGATAACTAAACACAAGTGATAACTAAACAACTTACAGTTACTTTATTTCAATATAAAATGTGTATAAAGTTTTTAAAAGCTTGAGGAAGTGGGGATGTATAGAAAGGAGCATTGTATGAAAACTACATGAATTAGTGGGAATAATAAAGTATATGCCATTGAAATATAAAACTACTTTACTTTCAATTCCATAAGTGAGTTGATCTAGGTTATGAAATTATTACCTAATAATGGTACTTTGAGTATTAGACCATTAAGAAATTAGCATTTAGTATATACTGTAATTATATATTTCTTTAAAAATCACTCTTTTGTTTCCTTAAAGAGCTTAAAACTTTATTCTGAACTTTTTTTTATAGATAAAACTCAAAAAGGAAATGTTTTCTCCTTAGTTCAAAGGAAAACATTAGCATTGTTTCTGTCCAAAGTGCATTCCATTCAGTAAAATGGTGGGGGGAGATTTTTCTCTATTAGGTAATATAGAATGCTCAGTTGGGAATTAAGGGAACTTTTTTAGTAATTAGTGCTATGATCTTTTGAAAATACCCTAAATTTATACATTTTCTAAACTGTAAAATGTAGGGGTTCTGTTACAATAGGATATGTTTAGAAGTTCTTTTGAGGACTCAAGTCCTTGAATTCTAAGTTACTGTTCTTCAGTATCTGTGTTGATCTAGAGGAAATAAGCTCTACCTTCTCTAGTAGTGATTTTCCAGTGGACTTTACTTGAAGACTTGGTAGGGGGAAAGATAATTAGAGAAATAGTGGCTCATTATGAGGATGGATGAAATTCTAACTTGTATGTTCTCTTTTTAATGTTTTTATTTATCTTGAAAGACAGAGAGAGCAAGCAGGGGAGGGGCAGAGAGAAAGGGAGACAGAGAGAGAATCCCAAGCAGGCTCCGCACTGTCAATTCAGAGACTGACATGGGGCTCAATTCCACAAACCATGAGATCATGAACTGAGCCAAAATTAAGAGTCAATAGCTTAACTGACTGAGCCACACAGGTACCCCTAAAATTCTAACTTTTAGAGACTACTTGTGAGTTACTTAGAAATGTAAATTATAATACACATGTAAGAAGATTGGAGTAGATGACTGTATCATTTGAAAATAGGAGAAAATATATGATACCTGGTTTTCAGCTGTAAGATGAATTTTCCAAGTTCTCATGATTTCTGTAATTAAAAGTTTTTTAAATCCCAATCCTGCTTCATCCTTTAATAGTATAGGAAACTAGTGTCATTGTACCTCTTGTACTCTCTCAGTCTAGGGTGGAATCAAGACAAAACGCCATCGGTTTCTCTTATAACATCCTAAGAACAGCACTATCTTGTTCGGCATAAGCAAAGATGTGCAGCACAGGTCTTCTTGTTAAATTTGTCTTTAATTACTTAGGAGATAAAAGTGAAATGCTACCTCATCATGTCTTGCAGAGGAAAAATACTTCACAATAAGCCATTTTCCTCAATAGTTTATTATGAGATCAGATCGACCTAAGAGAAATTTATAGAAGATACTGTAAAAGCATAACTGGTGGCTACTCACGTCGTGGTCAATAAAACCTTCACCAGTGGTAGTTAGAATAATTCTTTCCCTCCGTATCATAAAATAACATTTCTATTTGCAGAATTTTCCAACTGAGTAAATCTGTTTTTATTTTTCAAATATAAATAGCTTTAGAAGATTGGAAATTTCCTTCAGAGATTTAAGTCTAAACATTTTATGGATGTTTAGGGATTGGCACATTTTGTATGTGTATGTATGTAATGTATATGACAAAATGATCCTATTTTTTAAAGAATGAAACAGTGAGGGGCGCCTGGGTGGCTCAGTCAGTTAAGCATCTGACTTTGGCTCAGGTCATGATCTCACAGTCCGTGGGATCAAGCCCTGTATCCGGCTCTGTGCTGACAGCTCAGCGCCTGGAGCCTGCTTCCGATTCTCAGTCTCCCTCTCTTTCTGCCCCTCCCCCACTCATTCTATCTCTCTCTCTCTCTCTCAAAATAAAATAAAGACATAGAAACATTTTTTAAAATAAGAATGAAAGAGTGAGGTACTTTGTCTGTTTCCTCATCCTAGGTACATAAGGGCACATTTGTGCATCTAAGTCACTTCTACCCCTTTAATATGGCACCCTGTGAAAGGTGGAGCCGAAGTATGTGGCTTTGCATGTAGCTTTCCCATGGCAAGATCTGTGGTAGTTGAGTATCTTCTCTGGATTCAATGGGGTTTGGATTAAAATTCCAACTGTTTTCCTTCCCACTGTATAGTGTAGGCAAGTTGCTCCTCTTTTTTGAGCCTCACCGTCCTCATCTGTAAAATGGTGATCAAACAAGTGTGGGCATCATAGTATCATTTTAGGATTAAAGAAAATAATCCACAAAAAGTGCTTCCATGAAGCCTGGCACATAGAGACACTCATTACTTTCACAGGCTGTTTGTCAATGTTTGCCAAAGGAGGGAATTCTCTTTGTTGGACAATCTGAAGAACTAATAATGGAGACGTGAATGAGTGCTACCAGATTGAGTTTACTCAGGGAAATCAGTAGCCAAATGTGTTGAAGTCTGATAAGAAGGAAAAGCCTTGCAATACATCACAATCTTACTACATAGTGGCTAAAATTTTTCCTGCTTGTAGTTTGCCTTACGTCATTTCATGGATGTAGACTCACTGATCTCACATGATGACTTCAAGAGGTCAGGGACACTGATAAACATAAAAATGGGGAGTCACAGCTCAGTTCAGCTAGTGTTGTCTCATTCTGTGCCCCACCCACCTTCCCATTGTTTTTCCTACAGTAGAATTTCTGTTTGGTCCCTTTCCATGGCTCCTTACTGACCTGTTAACTAGAGACCCAGGTCCTTGGCTTGGTGCTCAAGGTCCTTTATGTCTCCAGTATTGTACCAGACAAGGCCAACTATCTTCTTTCATAGCATACAGCAATCCAACCAGACACAACTGTTTGCAATGTTCTCGATCACCTCTCGCTTCCCCTCCAGACCTTTGTCCCTATGCATTCCTGTAGCATGTAGGCATGCTACTCACTCTCCAAGCCGTAGCTCCTACGTCAACTCAATCGTAACAGAGTCCTTGCTCACATCAGCAGTTTATCTTATAAACTCCTGCCCAATTTCTTGTCCATAGCTTTCAAATTTTTAGCTGGAATCACAGCAGGAAACATATTGTGCACTGACACATGTTTTGTTCAAATACACACACACACACACACACACGTGCACAAACTTCATGAAACAATACTTACTCTCATTATTTGCAATATCACTCGGGGTTTTTTTTCTCTTTCTTTTGGCGAAAACTCTGACTGCAATCTACTAAATAGATTTGAGTTACTCTAATTTTATCATAATCTGCAGTTTGGAAAACACTGGTCCTCACAACCCATACGGAATATCCTCAATTATTTATTGTGTGTAGGCATTATGTTCCTTACCAGACTGAGAGCTATTCATGGATGATATCATGTGGTACAATATAGAGTCTTTTATTAGATCTAATCATGCTTTTCATATTAGTTATGCAGTAACTGTTTATAGAAGCAGACAAAGGGAAGAAGGAAAGGAGGGAGAGAGGTAGGGAGGAAAGAAATAAGAAAAAAGTCTCCAGGGATGTTTATTACACTCAGAAATGGAGATTGCTGCTATTTAGCAAGTCTACAGATAGGGATCTTTAAGTTATTTACAGGTGAAGTTTCCAGTCAAAGTGGAATGTGATTCTTTAAATAACTTTCCTCAACATTAGTTTAAACTTAGAAATTAGTGTTACATCATAGATTCTGGGATGAAAAGATAGTGAGAACAAAATAACTATATATAGAGAAAAGATAACCTTACACATGCTATGTTCCTTCTCCCTATTGAGGAAAGGGGGTGAGATCAAGGGTGTCAAGTGTACCCAGAGGTGAAAAAAGCTTTTGACTTGATTTCTGTAAACCCTGTGAAAAGGCAGTTCTGTTATTCCTGAATGTGCTGAATACATCAAGCAATTTCCGTGTCCCACCTATAAACAAAGTCAGGGTGAAGTGCTAATACTTCCCAGCACCTCAAGTCTATAAAATGAAACAGGAAGTACATTCTATCATTAGATAGGAATATTACTTCTCACAGCTGTGCAAGATTATTGGTTCTTCCCAGATTGAAAGAGAAAAATCTTAGATGAAATTTAAATTTGAGAAGTCAGTGTATTTACTGTAATGACATACCCAGTTTGATTGGCATTGAAACTTAAGTCTTTGTCACTCGAAGTCCATCCTCTTAACATGCTATACTATATATTCTATCTAGATGAAGTAACATCACAACAACTGCCTTCCGTGGACATGAATACTGTGTCTAAACCCTTTAAATATGTTTGTTTGCTATTTTCTGATAGCATGTCTTCAACATGACAGACCAACAAATGAAGGTTTAAAATGATTCTGTAAATACTAATAAATTCAATATTATATAGTAAGCAAATATTATAAGTATAATATAAATATTAATAGTAATATATAATATAAATGTTATAAATAAAAACAAATATATAAATAACATTATATAAGAAATAAACTAATATTATGTAAAACAAATAGTTCCATAAATCACTGAGACGTCCTACATACTTCACTTTGAAAAAATAATATTTCAACGTAAATTTTAAGAATTACCATTAAATATTGACTTCTATTGCCAAAAATGAATTATTAAAAATAAATATGTAACATACATAACAATGTATCAGCTTCATTTTTCTGCCTTTGACTGTTACAATTTAGATAATGAATCATTTGAAAATGAAGATTTACAGTGGCTCCATTCCCAAAAATTGAGGCATGTTGTAATGTTGAATTTCTTTATTTTTTAAAGTTTATTTATTTATTTTGAGAGAGTGATAGAGAGAGTGTGAGCAGGAAAGAAGCAGAGAGAGAGGGAGAAGAGGGAAGATCCCACGCAGTCTGTGCACTCTCAGTGCTGAGCCCGACAGGGGGCTCAATCTCTCGAACCATGAGATCATGACCTGAGTTGAAATCATGAGTCAGATGTTCAATTGACTGAGTAACGTGGACACGTTGAATTTCTTTAAAATTTATGGTTTTCTTTTTTAAAAACTTTTAAAATTAAAATAATTACTGGCTTCCTTTGGAATATATATATAGAGGGGGGGGATGCTTTATATCAGGAAGAGATGTACAAATACTGACGTTTTACTACTGAATAATTTCAGTGTGCTATGAAAATATTTAATAAAGCATCCACTGCCCAGAGAACTTCCATTTAATTACTTTATCTGACAATGTTAGTGAAGTTGGCTTAAAAGTATTGTCAAATTTAGTGGCACACGGGTGGCTCAGTCACTTAAGCATCTGACTTCAGCTCAAGTCATAATCTCACATTCGTGAGTTTGGGCCCTGCGTTGAGCTCTGTGCTGACAGATCAGAGCCTGAAGCCTGCTTAGGATTCTGTCTCTTTCTCTCTCTGCCCTCCCCAGCTCATGCTCTGTCTCTGTCTCTGTCTCTCTCTCTCTCTCTCAAAAATAAATAAACATTAAAAATATTTTAAAATTATGGGTGCCTGGGTGGCTCAGTCAGTTGAGCATCCAACTTTGGCTCAGGTCATGATCTCACAATTTGTGGGTTTGAGCCCCGTGTAGGGCTCTGTGCTAACAGTTAGCTTAGAGCCTGGAGCCTGTCTTCAGATTCTATGTCTCTCTCTTTCTGACCCTCCCCTGCTCACGCTGTCTCTCACTCGCTCTCTCTCAAAAATAAATACAACATTAAAAAATTAAAAATAGGGGGCGCCTGGGTGGCTCAGTCGGTTAAGCTTCCGACTTCGGCTCAGGTCAGATCTCATGTTCGTGGGTTCAAGCCCCGCATCAGGCTCTGTGCTGACAGCTGGCTCAGAGCCTGGAGCATGCTTCCAGTTCTGTGTCTCCTCTCTCTCTGCCCCTCTCCCTCTCATGCTCTGTCTCTCTCTGTATCAAAAAAATAAATAAAATATTTTAAAAAATTAAAAAAAATTAAAAATAAATAAACTAAAAAATTAAAAAATATTGTCAAATTTCAACTTTATACATTATTCCTCACTAGCTTTGTCAGGTGTAATTTTGTTTCAGAACTATAGACTGCTCCGGGCAGCTCTCTTGAAAATTCATGTCTTTGGTGAGAAGCAGGTGGAGTTAGTGAATGAATATTGAACTGGAGGCTGAATTCATTACAATTTGAAAACTAATCTCAAATCCATGACCTGCTTACTGGGTTAGCAGCCAGTAAACATACAGTTTACTTTGCTTAAATATACTAGTGTTATTTGGCAAAATAAATGTAACTTTAATGCAGCTGCTTTAACATAAGTTACTTTTTTCAGATGGTAAAAATGCAACCATTGGTGGATCACCATCAATTTCTACAACAGAAAAATCTGTATCAACACCAAGCATGACGCCAAATCCTGTTTCTGAATCAACAACTGGAATATCTTCTAATGGTAGGATTAACAATTAATGAAATTTATTCCAACTTTGATAAATAAAATTAGTAGCATCTATATAATCACAGAAAAATAATTTGAAGTGCTATATCTATTATTATGAAGGACTGTGCACCTTCACTATTTTGAAACTTTCTTGTTATTTTGAGTTGAATACAGAACCCTGAGATGACAGTGGGCTTCTTTGATGTTTTTTTTGGATCATTTCCTGTTTGAGAATAATCCTATTGTGAATGTTGCATACACAAAGTTTATTTTTAGAAAATAAAAAAATTACCATTTCCTTAGTCATGAAAATATGTTTCTAAACATTCCAGTTGTCCCTAAGCAGCACAGTTACCAAGGTGAGCCTGTATATTAACAGACTGATTTTTTACTTATATTGGGCTGATAACAGATTTAATTTGTAAGATTCCATAGCAATGTCATCACCATTTTCTTTTAAGTTTCTTTATTTTGGGAGGGAGGAAGGTAAGGAGAGAGAGAGAATCCAAGCAGACTCTGCACAGCCAGCAAGGAGCCCAACCTGGAGCTCAAACCCATGAACCATGAGATGACGAACTGAGCCGAAATCAAGAGTCCGCTACTTAACCAACTGAGCCACCCAAGTGCCCCATGTCATCATTATTGTTAATGGACCTAATGACACCTGGATCATGATTTATGGTTCAAGGTATTCTTGCAATCCATGAGAAGTAAAATGAACCATTGGGGTCATTTAATTAAAAACTCGAGAGTTTATCAATCCAGTGCATTCTTCATTGTTCATCCTGCAACACATGTAAGATGAGGCATGTCATTCAGGTTCAATGATAACTGGAGAGAGAAAAATAAAATTATTTGTTTATCATTGATGGGAAGAAAATCTGGTTAGAATGCTAAGGTCAGAAGATGATATGAAAATCATACATCGTAGTGAGGAGATGAATGAAATTATTTCTCACCTCTCTTTCTCACCTCTCTACTTGCTCCTCATTTTTTATTCCAAGACCAAATTCAAGTGCATGTAGAGGACACAAGGGCTAGTTCACTGGACTTAAAAGGAATGGTGATCCTCAAAGAAAGTATGATGCATATATCCATTATTTCTGAAACATGCAATTCTGGGATGAAACCACCCCGATTCCCCTAGAACTGCTCCACCAAACCAGGAGAAAGCATTGCATAAAGAGGATTGCCAACCAAGGGATACTCCAAATGACACAGTCAAAAAAGCCAGGGTTCGTGAATCTTCCAGCCAACTCCTGCACACTAGATTCTTTATTTTATTTTAAAAATTGTTTCAGCCCTGTGTCCTCAGGGTTTAAGCAGAGGCATTCTAGAACTTTGACAAATAAATATTTGCTGCTTTCCTCTCTCTCTCTCTCTCTCTCTCTCTCTCTCTCTCTCTCTCTCTCCCCTGTCACTCTCTCTCCTCTCTCTCTGTCACTCTCTGAGTTACCAGCTATGTTCTTGGCATAAAATTACACTAATATGATAAAAACATGTTATTTTTGTAATCAACAACTTCCTCCAAAAGTACCAATAAGGAGAAGGTAGGTGCTGACATTGCATGCAGACTCAAAGTGTTGAAGTTTTACAATTTTTACATGATCTCCTTGGAACTCATGCTTTCCCAATGAGACAATTCGTAGCCCTGATCTCAGTGACCTGTGGTGATTAACGATGTCCAAATGACACAGACTCCAACCACTATGTTAAATGGTCATGAAAGGGCAAATGTGAAAGGTTCAATGAAGGAATTTAGGCAGAATTGTTATTTGTGATACCAGGACTTGGAAGGGAAACTCTATACCTATTCATATACTTAGGAGACTATCCTAACAACTTTATCGCTAGAGACTCCTGTAGGGGACCCTGAAGCTCCTTATCTAAAACAAGTCACTTGATAAAACACTTGAAATCATACACACAAACACACACACACACACACACACACACACACACACACAAACACACACACTTTTCCTCTTGATTTCTTTTTTGGATATTTTGCTTTATGTTACTCAGTTAACAAAAACTAAACTCTAATCTGTGTTCTTTAAAAGTTCTTCAACATGAATTTTAAATTCTTCACATTCAGTTGTACAAATTTTAATAGGCCAGTGAAGCTTTTCTTTTTATTACTTTTTATTACAAAAATGTTCAGATGTACCATAAATGAAGAATACTATAATTAATACCCACACACTTTTCTCCCAGAATCAATAATTATCAAGACTTTACCATATTTGCTTCATTTTTCTTTTGCTTTCTCCTCCCTCCCTTGTTCCCTTCTTTGTTCGCTTCCTTCTTTCCTTTTCCTTTTTTTCCTCTTTCTTCCTGTTTATTTGGTTTTTCGTTGTTACTGAGGATTTTTATGGGAATCCAGACTTTTTGCCATTTTCCCTCTGTACACTAAATGTGCATCTCCAAAAATATGGACAACTCATTATAAAACTATAATATCATTATCAAATCCCCTAAATTAATAATACTAATGCCTTAGCAAAATCTAATGTCCATGTATAGGGCTTATAAGGGTTAAAATCTAGTAACCATGGATATGGCAGTGGGAGAGAAAGGGAGGGAATGAAGTCCATCATGGTGTCTCTCAAGAAATCAGCTGAGAAGGTGCTGGTGCAGAAGAGAGAAAGAAAGAAAGGCAGGGTATGATGTCTACAATCTACTCTCTAACCCAGTAGGGCAGTAAGGCAGTAGGGACCAGTGGAGCCATTGGACAGAGGGTGGCCCATTGTGCTTACAGGGAAATGAGGGAACGTGGACAAAGAAGACAGATAAAGGAACTCCTTTTTGTCTGGCTTATTAGATCACCATTTGTGTATTAAATACACGGGTGAGTTGAGCTGTGTGTTTATATACTGGAGTAGGTGTATATGTATACATATAAACTGGATATTGCCCATGCTCCTAAACGTAGTGTAATTAATACAAAGATAATGAAGATGATGTAAAACTTGTCTCAAATTCTCATATTCTAAGCAGTGCATCAGTATATATGGCTTTCTGACTTCAGGCTTGGGGGGAGTTTAAATTTGAGGGAGTTTTATACTTTGTTTCATCCTCCACAACAACCACTTTGAGGTCATATAAAAATATTGCAAAAGTATATCTATGATAAAGCGATTCTAGTCCACTTTCCTCATGGGCACCATGGGCATTTTAGACACAATAAAAGTATTTTTCAAAAAACATAGCATGAAGAAGCTCCTTTTTTTTCTTTTTAAGGCTTCCCAAGTCACATTTTCTTGCTCAAATGTCAAAAGACTCTTGATTTAATAGTGTTTATGTCTATCTAAAGCATGTAAGTTTTCTTTCTCTTGACAACGGCAGAAATTTCTATTAGAAAAGTGGAATACGTACTAGTGAGATAGGAATTCTTGCAGCGACATAGCCACAGTGGCAGAGGTGACTAATAGACTTTGCTTGGAGTAGGGCTTGCTTTCAGAGACTTCCCCAGTTAGAGATGGGACCTGATCTCTTCCTAGATATGTACCAAGTGCGCTGCCCATTTTGTTCCAAGATCAAGTGGCCAGAATTAGAATCAACATTTGGCAGACACTGAAAGCCATTGTCACAAAATCAACTTCTAAGATACATAAATAAACCTGAAATTTCATTCTTAAAACATAATCATTATTCAACTTGATTTTTAAAGCACTAAGAGTCAGACATTTTTTAATTAGCTGAATTAATTTGTCAGCACTAATATTTCACATTTCTGATACTGAATAGATGAGGCAGTAGAGGGACCAGGTGTTTTTGGCCATCTCTTCCATATCGGGTGCCAGTTATGGTGATGTTTATGATGTGTGTCCTCTCTAGAAACTGACTAACATAAAACTGGAAAGAACAGACTTTTAAAGACAGCCTTTTGAGTTTTCTTATAATATTGGTGGGGAAAGTAGGTTTGATTACCATGTTTTTCTCCATATCTTTCTTCTATTCTCTATTGTCTTTATATTCCTTACTGAGTTTGAAGTAGAAACGACTTACCTGGGATATCTTTGTACAAACTTTTTGTTTTTTCCTTTTCATGGAATTTTGTACTGGTAAAACTGACACTAGCTTTTAGTTTATACTCACAAGATATAAAATGTTTATAAATTAGACATTTTCTTTAAACCCTGATGTCCTTTTGCAATAATAAGGATCCACTTATACTTCAGAATTTCAACATATTTAACACATAAGGAGAATTTTATAAAAAGTTATTTGTAGACTGTTTACCCATATTTGAAAGTGAATATTCATACACTAACAATAAATCTAAAATAAATTGTGCTCTGTTTTGCTATAGATAGAGTTACATTAATTAGCTACAATAATTATGAGCATGATCACAAGATCACTATTCACACACAAACTCAGGAACACCAGAAATGGACAGCCATTTAGGTTTCCAAAGACCAAGGCTAAAACTAAAGCCAAACAGATTTGGGCTGAGTGCTTGGGCCAAAATTCAAATTTGTAACACATCTTCCCTCCATCAAACGTGAAGTCAGCATAGCTATAAAAGAAAAGGGGCAAGGGCTTCGGAAACTTAAGAATTATGCACACTTGATACTCTTTCTATTTATATTCATGATTATTGTTATATGTGTCCTAATTATTTCCCATAATCATCCCCATTCTTGAATTTTCAAGTGATATATGAGACATATGCCAATGAAACACAGGAAACAAGGTGACTATAAAAATTCAAGTCAGCCTGTTATTGGTACCAAAATGCCAAGACTAGTAGCGATGAAGTGAAAACCAAGGTGCCACATCTGGTTGGAAGAAACACTTCATTTGTATCATTACATCTTTACTTTAAGATGGCATCATATGAGTGGGCCATGCAAAATCTTAAACCTAGCTTTTAGGAATAATGTTTCCTTTGTTGGTTTCTTCTTTTATTTATTTTTTAAAATTTTTAAAAATATTTTATTATCAAATTGATTTCCATACAACACCCAGTGCTCTTCCCCACAAGTGCCCTCCTCCATGACCACCACCTCTTTTCCCCCCTCCCCCTTTCCCTTCAACTCTCAGTTCATTTTCAGCATTCAATAGTTTCTCAAGTTTTACATCCCTCTCTCTCCCCAACTCTTTCCCTCTTCCCTTCCCCCTGGTTCTCCATTAGGTCTCTCTTGTTTTCCTGTTAGACCTATGAGTGCAAACATATGGTTTCTGTCCTTCTCTGCCTGGCTTATTTCACTTAGCATCCCACCCTCAAGGTCCATCCACTTTCCTACAAATGGCCATATGTCATTCTTTCTCATTGCCATGTAATTGTGTATATACACCACATCTTCCTGATCCACTCATCGAATCCATTATCAAAAATCTCCAAACGAATAAGAGCCCAGGGTCAGATGGCTTCCCAGGGGAATTCTACCAGACATTTAAAGCAGAGCTCATACCCATTCTTCTCAAACTATTCCAAATATTAGAAATAGAAGGAAAACTTCCAAACTCCTTCTATGAAGCCAGCATCACCTTCATACCCAAACCAGACAGAGACCCAG
>NC_043700.1:114623074-114725175 GCF_006229205.1 Suricata suricatta
CCCCGAATAGCCAAAGTCATATTGAAGAAGAAAACCAAAACGGGAGGCATCACAATCCCAGACTTTAGCCTCTACTACAAAGCTGTCATCATCAAGACAGTATGGTATTGGCACAAAAACAGACACATAGACCAATGGGTTTCTTCTTTTAAATTATAGCTACATCCTGGGTGTAGAAGACTTTGAGAAACTTTTAAGTGCTTCAGCGTTCTCCATGTTACAATTCACAGAATCTACTTATTATAGCCACTTTTCATTTCTATAATAACCTATGTCCTCTAGCAAATGGTGATGACAGAAGGGTAGAAGACAAAACCTTCACCACTTGCTTGGAGATATGTGTCCACAGCAATCCTCCAAAGGATTCCTTAGTATTTTCTGATATACAGCTCTAGCCAGCTTATCCTTGAAAACTCTCTTCTGGATGGGTTTTAAAGCATTAAACTGTGCAGAGCCAAATTATTCCTCTCTTCCAAAACAGTGTACATTCATATAAGAACCAGGATTTTATATATGTCACATAGTAAAAATGGAACATTGTGTCATAATCACAAAAGGATATCCTAAAGTGTTTAAGAAGGGAATGTTGAAAATTATGGGTGTCAAACTGGTAAGTTGTATTCACTACTTAAATAATATCTTTGTCTTTTTGTTGGTCCCCATGTCCTGTATGAGCACCACCTTATCTGAAACATTTACTACCTGCCTACCATATGCCAGGAATTAACCCTGATACTACTCAGATTAAAGAGATGACTAAGAGTTGGATACTGTCTTCAAGAATATAGAAATGGGTCTTGCACCCATTTGACTGGAAACTCAACGAATATTTTATAAATGAACAAATTAGTTAATTATAAGAATTTGTAAGCGCCTTTATGATTTATGTAATTTGGGAAGTTCCAATGTCATAACTAAATCAACAAAATGAAATGTAATTCTGGGAGGGGTGGGGAAGATGTGAAGTTCCTATCAGCTTATTTTTCTCTTTAGGAAAATTAAAATAATTTTAAATCATTTGTTTTTATTTTATATATGTATTGTGTGTATATAAATATATTTTATAATATTTGTTTATTATGATATATATTTATATAGAAATTATATATATAGTAAAAATATATTTTTATATATATTGCATATTTAAAGATATCCAAGTAACTATCTGCAGTGAAAATTTGCTTTGAGGGCCTATCATAGAAAAAGTGTGTGTGTGTGTGTGTGTGTGTGTGTGTGTGTGTGTGTGTATGTACGCACGCGCACGTGCACTTTCATTGGGTCACTGAAGCTTTCAGTACTTATATTCCTTACTTTGGACAAAAAGATAGAAAGTGGAAAATTTAAAGATAGGCAAAGGCTTACCCAGTACCTGGAGAGAGATTGTAGTTCACCTTTAGATTTGGCTGACTTTTATTTATTCCTTGACAGGTGAGATGAAATTGTAATTAATAATAATGTCATCTATCTTATCAAACTAGGAACAACAAATAAGGAATCCTTAAGTACACCTTTGCCTCCCACATTTTCTTCATTAACTACAACAATTACAGATGGTGAGTAATGATCATTTAAAATCACTTTTCTTCCATGTGTATAATCACATACCATAATAGTTACTCTTTTGAAGTGTACAATTCAGTAGTTTTTAGTATGCTTACAAGTAAAGTAGTTTTTAGTATACTTACTGCAACCATCACCACTATCTAATTCTGGAACATTTTCATCACCCCATATGTCTATTACCACTAAATGACTTTCTGTCTCTTTGCTTATTTTAGAAATTTCATATAAATGGAATCATATTGTATATGATCTTTTGTATATGACTTTCACTTAGCCTAACATTCTCAGGTTCATCCATGCTATAACTTTATCTGTAGTTCACTCTTTTTTGTGAGTGACTAATATGTCATGGTATGGATATGCCACATGTTATTTATTTATTAGTTAATGGACATTTCAGTTGCTTCTACTTTTTGGCTATTATAAATAATGCTGCTATGAACTTTCTGATACAAGTTTTATGTGACCACATCTTTTCATTTCTCTTGGGGTATGTATCTTAAAGTGGAAGTGCTGAGTCACATGGTAACTCCACATTTTAACTTTTTAAGGAACTGATTTCCCAAGCAGCTGCTCTATATGATAATACCATCAGAAATGTAGAAGGTGCCCATTCTTCATTTTCTAATCAATACTTATTGTTGTTGGTCTTTTTCATCATAGCCATTCTAGTGTGTGTGAAGTTGTATATCATTATAGTTTGGATTTACATTTCACTAATGTCTAGTGATCCCAAGCAACTTTTTATGTACTTGCCGACATTTGTATATCTTCTTTGCAAAAATGTCTACTTAGGGGCACCTGGGTGGCTCAGTCGGTTAAGCCTCCAACTTCGGCTCAGGTCAGATCTCACGTTTGTGGGTTCGAGCCCCGCATCAGGCTCTGTGTTGACAGCTAGCTCAGAGCCTGGAGCCTGCTTCCGGTTCTGTGTTTCCTTCTCTCTCTCTGCCCCTCCCCCTCTCATGCTCTGTCTCTCTTTGTATCAAAATAAATAAAACATTAAAAAAAAGTTTTAAAAAAATGTCTACTTAATCATTTCTCATTTTTTAAAAATTGGGTTATCTTTTTGTTGTTTAGTTATAAGCCTTTTGATATCTATTTTGGAGACTAGTGCCTTATTGGATAGATCATTTTCAAATATCTTCTCCTACTTATAGGTTGACTTTTCATTTTCTTGATGATATATTTGAAGCACTATAATCTTGAATTTTGGTGAAGGAAAATTTACCTATAGTTTTTCTGTCATGTAGGGAAGGTAAAATTTTACCTCTAACCATTTTAGGTTTTCATCTGGGATTCTTTAACAAGAAGACAGATTAACAAGATAAACAAACAAACAAACAAAAAAACAAGATAAAAAAATAAACGTGGACAGCACACATCACACCTAAGACCTAAAACAAAGAGTGTCTCAAAGCAGTGGCTTAGAACTTTGGCTTATATAGCATCTTAACAAAGAACAATAAGTTTGTAGCTAAATGATTGGACCAAAGAAAGTAATTTAGGCTTCCAAGGGTTGAAAACTAAGGTAAAGTAAATATATAGAAGGAAGTTAATGGACTTTTTTTTAATTGTTTTTTTTTTGAGACTTTTTTTTTTAAGAGAGAGAGGGAGAGAGGGAGAAAGTTTGTGCCATTCACATGTGCTCAAATTAGGGTGGGGAGGGAGAAGGAAAGGGAAAGAGCAGGCATCATGTCCGGCACAGAGCACAAGACAGGCTCTATCATATTTCAACCCCGAAATCAT
The DNA here is from genome assembly GCF_006229205.1 of Suricata suricatta. Taxonomy (NCBI): domain Eukaryota; kingdom Metazoa; phylum Chordata; class Mammalia; order Carnivora; family Herpestidae; genus Suricata; species Suricata suricatta. Next base: position 114,626,384 of record NC_043700.1, read on the forward strand.
GACCTGAGCCAAAATCACAAGTCTGACCCTTAACCGACTGTGCCACCCGGGCACCCCAGTAAGGTTTGTTTGCAGTTTCCTAATGCTTTCTCTGGGCTGACAAAATTCTATCTCCAATAAAAGGAAAATTTATATCCTGCCCTTAAGCAGAAAAGCTTTATCTGCATTGGCTGCCTCTTAATTGGCTGAGGCTTAAAATAATTTTTATGCCAAAGATATACATTTCAAGGTGACATATTCTGGTTTCCTTCCACCCACCAGGTCAAATCTAAGAAACCATTGCTCAACTCAAGGTCACAAAGACATATCAATAGTTTCTTCTAAGAATTCTATAGTTTTAGCTTTTCCATTTAAGTCTTTAATTTTGTATATGGTGTGGGGTAAAGGTCCAGCTTTATTCTTCTGCATACAATTATCCAGTTGTCCTAACACCTTTTGTTGAAAAGACTATTCTTTCCTATTTAAATTGTCTTGGCACTCTCAGTGAAATTCAGTTGGCTGTAAATGTATGAGGTTTCTTCCTGGACTCAAATTTGTGACTGTTTCCATGCCAAAATCATACACTCTTGATTACCATTTGCATTAAGTTTTGAAATCAGAAAATGTGAGTCCTCCAACTTTTTTCTTCTTTTTCAAGATTGTTTTCACTATTCTGTTTCACTTGAATTTTCATATAAAATTTAGGGTTAACTAGTCAATTTCTGCAAAATGTCAGCTGGGATTATGATGGGGTGGAATCAAATCTGCAGATAATGTTGGGAAGTATTGCCATTTTAACAATCTTAAATCTTACCATTTGCAAATATAAGACAACATTCTGCTTATTTTAGATTGTCTTTAATTTCTTTTTATAATGTTTGTGGTTTTCAGCATGGAAGACTTGTATTTCTTTTGTCAAATTTATTTCTAAAATTTTATTCATTTTCATGCTATTAAAATGAAATAATTTTCTTAATTTTGTTTTTGGATTGTTCATTGCTACTGTATAAAATACAATTTATTTTCACATACTGATATTGTATCTTACCATCTTATTGAATCCATTTATTGGTTCTAAATTATATGTGTGTGTGTTCCTTTGGATTTCCTATACACAAGATTTATCTACAAATAGAAATAGTTTTACTTCTCCTTTTTCAAGCTAGATGCTTTTTATTTTTTAATTTGTAGATGCTTTTTTATTTTATTTTCTTATCAATTTGCCCTGGCTAGAACCTCCAATACAACACTAAAGAGAAGTGGTGAGAAGAAACATTCTTGTTTTGTTCTGAATTATAGGGGAATGCTTTCACCATTAAGTATGATGCTCAGTGCATTTTCCATATATGTCCTTTATCAGGTTGAGGAAGCCCACTTCTATTACTAGTTTGTTGAATGTTTTTATTGTGCAAAGGTGTTAGATTTTGCCATATGCATTTTCTCAGCATATTGAGATTATCATGTGATTTTTATCTCTTATTTTATTAATATGCCATGTGACATTGATTTCTACAATTTGAACCAACTTTGCATTTCTTAGAGAAATCCCACATCATCATGGCATAAAATGCTTTTATATGTTGCTAGATTTGATTTGTATTATTTTGTTAAGAATTTTTGTGTCTAGGGGTTTCTGGATAGCTCATCAGTTAAGTATATGACTCTTGATTTCAGCTCAGTTCATGATCTCAATGTTTATGGGTTCCAGCATTTTCAGCATGGGGCCTGGTTGGGATTTTCTCTTTCTCTCTCTCTCTCTCTCTCTCTCTCTCTCTCTCTCTCTCTCTCCTCTCTCTTCTCTCTCTGCCCCTCCCTCACTCATGGTCTTACTCTCTCTCAAGAATAAATAAACTTTTTTTAAAAAAAAGTTTTGTGTCTATATTCATAAAAGATAAAAGTTTGTGATGTCTTTGCCTAATTTTGGCATCAAGTTGAATTAGGAAGTGCTCCTTCCTCTACTAACTTTTGGAAGAGTTTGTGAAGAATTGATGGTAATTATTATTTAAACGTGGTAGAATTTACTAGTGAAGCCATCTAGTCCTGGGTTTTTCTTTGTGAAAGTTGTTTACTAACTCAATCTCTTTGTTCATTACAGGTCTATTCAGATTTCTATTTCTTCTTGACTCGGTTTTGGTCAGAGTTGGTGATTTCTTGGGAATTTTCTCATTTCATTTAGGGTATATAATTTGTTAGCATACAATTGTTTATTGCATTGCCTTGTAACCCTTCTTATTTCTGTAAGGATAATAGCAATGTGCTCTGCTCACTTTTGTTCATGATTTAGTAATTTGAGTCCTCTGTCTTTTCTCTTTGTCAGTTTAAGGCTTTGTCAATTCTGTCAATCTTCCCAAGAACTAACTTCTTATTTTATTAATTTCTCTATTGTTTTCCTATTACCTATTTTATTTATCTTCTCTCTAATCATTATTATTTCCTTATTGGCTTTGGGTTAGTTCAATCTTTTACTCAATTTTTAAGTTGGTAGGCAAAAAATATGAGATTTTCTTCCTTTATAAAATAGATGTTTACATCCACATGTTTTCCTCAGTGTTACTTTTATTACATCCCATAACTTTTGGTAGGTTGCATTTCCATGCTTCTTCACAAAGTATTTTCTAATATCCCTTGTTATTTATTCCTTGGCCTGTTGGTTATTTAGTTTATTCTCATATTCTTAAATTTGTACATGTTTATAAATTTCTTCCTAGTACATTTAAAAGAAATTTTTCCTCATCAGTGTATTTTTTTGAGAGAGAGAGAGAGAGAGAGAGAGAGAGAGAGAGAGCGCATGTGTGAGTGAAGAAGGAGCAGAGAGTAAAAAAGAGAGAATCTTAAGCAGGCTCCATGCGCAGTAAGAAGCCTGGCCCAGGGGTCAATTTCATGACCTTGAGATCATGACCTGAGCCAAAACTAAAAGTCAGACACTCAATCGACTGAGCCACTTGGGCATCCCAAATTCTTTTCTTTATTTTAAGTTTATTTAATTTTTTAGTAATCTTTACACCCAACATGGGGCTCAAATTCATGACTTGAGAGCAAGAGTTGCATTCTCTATTGACTGAGCCAGGCAAGGGTCCGCCTCTTCAGTGTATATACCACCTATCAGAAATTATCTCCCTTTAGCATCCAATTTTAAAGTTTAACTTAATGTAACTTTAAAAATAAAGCATATGGAAACTATTCTAAAGTATATTATAGATATCCATGTCTATATAAGGCAGAGTATAATAAGCATAACTTGGAAATGCTTTGCAATTTGTTGTCAAAGTATCATTTTTATAGTAGATAGTACATTTGGCTCTGGTTTTAAGCAATGTATTATCATCTTTTAAAGTTTATTTTTAAATTATTATTTAACTTTAATTATTTGAAGATGGAAAAACTGGGTTCCAGAGATGTTAAGTGACTTAATAGAAGCACAAAATTGCAATCACAATTTGCAGTTTGAAACCTGATCTCTTAGCTTCACGTTTTTCTTTCCATCTAATTCATAATTAATAAGCAACTATTTCTTAATGAATTAGTGTTATTATTTTAATTTCAATTATGACACTTGGTTTTTAAACAGTAAGTGCCTCAGGTATTAGTAAGGCTTATGTTTATTTTTGTTGTTTTTTCTGTCTGCACAAAGTAGTCAACAAATTCTGTAACTTTAAACTTTTAAGTTTTTGGTAAATGTTCTTGTTCTTTCCCTGCTTTCAAACTGTCCTTTTGATGATGTAGCCAACCTGCTATGGATGTTTATTTCTTTTAAGTGGCAATCACGTATATACACATACGTGCACACAACACATAAACACACACAGCAAAAATGTCAAACATGTGTTTAAAAAAGAGTAAATATATCCATGTGCAAGGCCATGTTCTTGTGTATATTGTAGTTTCATTAACTCCTGAATTTCACAATAACAGTGGACCTTGTTTTGCCTGCTTACTCTGAAATTCTTTGTCTTACAGTTAGTGTGGATAGGCAAGGTTACCATTTTACGACCCTCATTATTAAGTAAGACAATTGTTACCTAAAGTTTCTTTAATTGGGAGAGATATTTCCATATAAAATTTTATGAGGAAGTCCAAAATGCCAGTACACTGAATAGTAGTTGAAGTAGTTTGAAGCAATGGGGTGGTGGGGTGTATATGTGGGCATGATAGAATTCTACCCGTTTCTCTCTCTTACTGCTAACAGTACTCTGTGAGCCTTCTGCACTGAGCTCTTAGGACTTCAGTAGTACAATTGAAAATTACTGAAATAAGGTATTACTATGTTATTTAATGCCATTCACAGTTAAATGAAAATAATAATATGCATTCTACAACCAGAAAACAAAACAAAACAAAATAAAACAAAACAAAACAAAAAAGCAGCCCTTTTCCACCCACCATTTGACATGGAGTAACCCCATTGGTAAGTCTTCTGAGCTATAGTTTTCAAAAGGGCAACTCAAATGTCCCAAAAGCTTTTAAGATCCCCATAAACAATTGCCAATTATTCACTGATGTGTAAGATCAATATATCTGAGAAAATGAAGGAGACACTCCTACCAATATTTGGTCTGGCTCCAAGAAACACTGTTAAAATAGATTTTTTTAAGTGGAAAGTCAATATCTACTTTTTAATGAAGTCTCTAAGGAATAGCAGGGACTCAAAAAGAATCTCAAATTACTAGATCCCTCTGAGGTCACCAAACCACTGTAAACCACGTGATTTCTGGGGTGTGTAAGCAAAGAGCCACTGTAAATATAAGTAAAACTTTGTACCTGGCTTGGGATCAGCCCCAAATTCCCATATGAACTTCACTTGATAAGCTGAGTTAATAAATGAATAGATCTGAAGACGTCTAAACACTCTCTCAGCCAAGGCCTAAGTGCCAAAGAGCTCTCAGTAGTACACTCTGGCTCACTTTCCCTGAGGTTATACCCAATCCCAGTTGATCTAGCAGGAGGGGAAGTATTGGTAAATGCGCAATTTCAAGGGGTCCTTCATGCATACCCCAACTCATGGAAAAGGAAATACAAAATTCACATAAAAATAAAATTCCCTCCTCTTATCGGCTCCAACTGAAAGCACTACTCCTACTTTACCTACATATTCCTCTACCATCGCCATTTTGTTCTCTTCAGAATCTTTGGAACTCCCTTGTAGCCTGGTTCCATGATCCATGTGAGGTACTGAAGTAGATAGAGTCCTGAGTTCTCTTTGAATTGCTCAGGTGTTTGGCCTACACCCCTTCGCGATTTTTCTCTTGGGCTTGGCATCTAAATTTATTTACACTCTGAAGAATTACTTTTCACTCAAAGAAAGGATCAGAAAATCTGAGCAAAATCTTTTTTTTAATGTTTATCTGTTTTTGAGAGTGTGTGTGTGTGTGTGTGTGTGTGTGTGTGTTAAGAGTGCGAGCAGGAGAAGCAGGGAGGGAGGGAGACACAGAATTTGAGGCAGACTCCGGGTTCCAAGCTGTCAGCACAGAGCCCAATGCAGGGCTCAAATCCATGAACTGTGAGATCATGACCTGAGCCAAAGCCAGATGTTCAGCCAACTGAATCACCCAGGTGCCCCAAATCTGAGCAAAATCTTAAGAAACATTTTCTCCAGTCTTTGACACTGCTTTGATGCATCTCCATAGGACCATTGGTATAAATATTTAAGCCTCTCACAGTCTTCCCATGAGTGGCTCTTTAATATTACCCCCAGAAGTCACTGAAATGAATCAAGACCTTAATTAAGTTTACCCTAGACTACCCATGTTGCCATGGATACAGAACTTCTATGGACCACTAGTCCATAAAATGATCCCTGGAAATGGAGATCCTTGGGCAATTGCTTTAGAAAAGACTACCCACCTAGGGTTTCACAATGCACAGTAACATTTCTTTTAGTCCCAGTAATTTATCAAAAAGATACCCGTTTGGCTTTTTTACAATCTAGGCAGCCCCAGTCAATTTGACTACAACTGTTTTTTCTTCAACATAATACCAAATTAACATACCGTGGTACTAGTATACTTAGTATACGTTTTAATAAATGCTAACTTTGTCAAAAAGTCACTTATCATCTATTCTATTTCTGAAGACAAAGTGACCACACAAGAAGCTTTTGCCATGTGCATTAGAAAAAAACTATACCATAATTCAGATTATATAATTCTGAAGGAGAAAAGCAGCTTGCTCCCGTGCCTTGCACAATTTTACTCCATAAACCCTCTCGAGTCGATCAGTTGTAAACACACCTTAAGTTCCTAATATAAATAATCCTCGTATTAATTGCTTTCTTCCCAAAATTTAATCTCACAAAATACACAAAATGAATCTCACATTAATATTCCAAGGTAATTATAAAATAGCCCTTATCCCTCACGCTCATTTCAATTAACGGTTTTCACTTAACGGTATGGTTGCAGTGACGGTGTCTTCTCTGCTCTTACACTATGGTATTGACGCAACTTTCTCAAGCTGCTAGTGTGTCAGACTCCTCTTATTCCAAGGCAAATACAGTTTTAAAATTCTTATAGCTTGTCTTTCATTTATCCTACCTATACCAAAGTTTCCAGACTTAAAACGACATGAATTTCAAAACAAGTCCTAAGAGTAAAGTCAATACCGTTTTGATATCACGATTTAAATTAGTATTACTCAAGCAAAATAATATTTGTCAAACCTAACACATATAATACCACCTATGCTTACAGTGTAATTTTTGCTTGTAGGCCAAAGCAGATACATAGAAGGACAGAAAACCATTAAGTTAAAGGAATAGCTTTAAGTTTAGTTTCATTTTTATGAGACATCAATCATTTTCTGGCAAGAGTCCAGAATCTGCTCTGTGAGAACTCCAAGTGCAATTGGGAACATTTTCCGAACAATATGTTAATACGAGACTGTGATTCTCATATCTTAATAAATGTGGTTGACCCATTTTCTTCTGTCTTGAGACTAGGATTTGAAACATCTCAGTATACTAGGAAACTTTTTAAATTTATGGCTGTGGCATCATTTGGCTTTGCCTCTTTCCTTGTATTTGTTTTAGGTCCACTATGTATGTTTAAAAATATTTTGCTTACTTTTAAAGCATTCAAGATGCTTTCCATGGCCTGCATGACACTGTGTAATTGACAACCTGCCTTGAGTTAGGTACTCATTCTACCCCTATTTGTGAAGTATATTCCACATCAATAATAGACTATTCTCAAAGCAATCTCCTTGGCATTGTATCCCCAGGTATTCCATTATTCTGCTCTTTTCTTTGTATTTTTCTAATTTGCCAGCTTCCCCCATCTTTCTTAAATATATATTCTCTTTACCATGTCCAAGACTTTTGAGTCTGTCTTATGCTAGGGAATTCTTTAGGTCATCAGAATAGCTGTTTCATGGTTTCCTATTTTAACTCAGTAGAAGAATTCTTCACCAAAAATTTCTAAAGAGGAAATCCTGTTCCAATGTTTTTCAAGAATAAGTTCTCAGAGTTCAAGTGAGGAGCAAAATCTTTACCTCTCCATGTCCCTTCATCCTCAAGTGTGGATTTCCTGTATTGGGGGTGATCTTTTGTACTTCGATGCTATCAAAAACATCAATTTTTGCTACAATAAGATATCTCTTTAATTTCTCAAGTATTTCTTTGTCAGTGTAATACTTTAAGATTCCTCTGAAGTTTTGCCCATTTCAAATCTTTCTTTCTCATATGCAGTGTTAATGCTATGGCCTATATTTGAATTTATGTTTATATTTTGCTGGCATACCAATTCCTGAAGGCTCTTTGTGTGAAAACATATTCGCCCAATGTCTATGAGGTCTTCTGGCAAACTATCACTTTCTCCAACATGAATCTCTCAACTGCACTAAGGATTTGCATTACACTCTAGATGCTTGCTGCCATAAAATGGAAGCTGATTGGCAACTAAAAACAGCAATTCAGCCTACTTTGTGAAAGAAATTAAACTGATTTCCTCCTACCTCCAGCTAACATCATATCTAGTTAACTCTAAGCATGCACTAATCATCATATCTGTCTTTTCTTCACTAATGTTCTCCACATTAGACTTTGAAAAGACTGAGGGACAATAATGATTTTGTTTTTACAATATTCGTGTAAATATAAATTGTTTCAAGTAATCATAGTCCAATGTTATTTTTGTATGTTCAGGTTATCTTTCCTTTGTTGTTCATTCTCCTTCCCCCTTCTGCCAAAAAAATGGAAAGTTTATTCTATGTACTTCCTGTTATCCCTTTCCTGCTGTCTGTTCTACCCACCTAAAAATTCTTTCCCAGGCAGCATGGAAACTATCACCTTTAACTACTACCACTTTCTTACCACCTCCTTTCTAGGGTAGCTGAGTGATTAGCTTTTGCATTAGAAAGGCTTGGAGTCAGATCCTGTCTCTCTTCTGTGATAAGTTATGTGAAAATGGGGAAGTTAACTTTTCTGAGTATCCTATATAAAAAATTACAATAATTATTACTTAACTAGTAGGATTACTGTTTGCTCAAATGAGATAACCTACAGCAGATATAGAGAAGAATCTAATATTCCCGGGTTTTCTTGATGTAATGAACTGATCACCAAAAGGTAAATACCAAAATGTTGAATTTTTAAATCTTGATCAGAAGACTTTCAGTAACTAATGTTCAAATTGTAACTAGATGTTAATATTAATACTAATAAGACTGTCTGTTTATTGGTTATACCCCTGATGGCTGCTTATTCTTCTACATCATTAGAAAAGAAAACCGAGGGTGTCATGAAGAATCCCACCACTGCAAACCCAACAGTGACAAGTCCTCCACTTTCAAATACTGTTTCAACACCACAAAGTTCCCAACACAAGAGTAAGTGTAAAAATTTGTGCTGAAATGTTAAATTTGTCTGTTGGATAGCATTAAATTCAGAACATTTTCCAGCCCACAGCTACTGAAGAACCATGCTCCACCTGATTATCTGTACCAAATTGGACAACCATTTGGCAACTTGGCTTTGTACTGTGATATTTTATCCCTCCATAACCATAAATGGGTGAGTGCCAGGAAAGATCAATTCAAGTCCAAGCAGTAATCTATGATATTCCCTGACACACATAACACAAAAAGTGAGCTTGGCAACAAATTAGAAAACTTCAATGAAATGGGGAAATTCTTAGAAACAAATTCCTAAAATTGACTCAAGAAGATAAGTAGCCTGAAAAGACATAAAAACAATTAAAGATAATACATTAGAAATCTTACATGGTCTCATGAAGAAAACTTCAAGCAGAATGGCTTCAGTTGTGAATTCTATGTATTTTCAAAAGAAATGATACCAATTCTTCTCAAATCCTTTCAGGAAGAGGAAGAAGGAACACCACAGAAGTAATTACTAGAGGTTAGATTTATCCTGGTATCAAAGCTAAAAAAGAATGAAAAATCAAGTAAAGAAAACCAATATCCTTCATGAACATTGATGCAACTCTCCTTAATAAAATATTAACAAACCACCTTTAGTAACATATAGAAAGGGATAGAAAACAAAAATAAGTGAGATTTATCCAGAAATGTATGAGTGGCTTAATACATGAAAATCAAGTAGAACAATGTACGATATTAGTAGAGTCAGAGATGCATAAAAAGCATTTGATGAAATTTAACACCCACCTTTAATTAGAGATTTTAGTAAACTAGAGATAAAGTGTAACTTCTCCAAACTAAAAAGGGTAACTATGAAAATATCATACTTACTAGTTAAATATTTCGTGGTTTCTTTTTAAGATCGAACATAGCAAAGATGTCTATTCTCACCACTTTTTTTCAAAAGTATAACCAAAGGTCCTAGGTAGTACAATAAGGTGATGATAGGTAGATAGGTAGGTAGGTAGGTAGGTAGGTAGGTAGGTAGGGAGACAGATAGATCGATCCATTCATATAGATTGTAAAAGAAGAAAGGAAGAAATAAGAAAACAGATTTTTTTGGAAGACTACATCATAATTTATGTAGAAAATTAAAAATAATCAGAAACTACTAAATTTAAAGCCTATTTTCTATCACAAGATATATAATATAAAAATAAATCATATTTCTGTATGTTAACAATGACAGTTCAAAATAAAATTAAGGGAACAGTGACATTAACAAGAGCATCAGAAAGAATATAATATTTAGTAATATACTTAACAGTAGAAGTGCAAGATTTGCACAATGAACTATTGTTCTGTGAGATATTAAATATCTAAGTAAATGGAGAGACATTACATATTCATGGATAGAAAGACTATTTTAAAATGGCATTCCCCCATTGATAAATATTTGATTAATTTATTCAATTCAAGTCCTATCAGAATCACAGAATCACAGCAAATCATTAGAAATTGATAAGATGATCCTAAATAATATATGGAAATGAAAAATACCTAGAATAGCTAAAACTATTTCGTCAAGGAAGAACAAAGTTGGAGAACTTACATAAACTAACTTCAAAACTTACTCTGAAGCTAAAGTAATCAAGACAGGTATTTTTGAGATAATATTAATAGTAACAATATTCATCATAGTCACACTGGAAACAATTCATATGCCCATTAACTGGTGAAATGGAATATTCCATTGGCTTTTCCATCTGAAAATGGATTTGGAATATTCTAAAACAAGATATCCATTCAATGGACTACTATTCCCCAATTTAAAGGAACAAATTACTGATGCATGTTGTAACACTATGAACCTCAAAACCATCATGCTCATTGAAGAAAGTCTTTTACAGAACACCACATATTTTATAATTCCATTTAAATGAAATATCCATAATGGACATTCTTATAGGGACAGAAACCACATAAGAAGTTGCCCAAAGCTAGAGTGGAACTGGGGATTCATTGCAGAGAGTCCCAAGGGAGTTTTCTATATTGAAAATATTCTAAATCTGGATTATTGTAATGATTCTACAATTCTATAAATCTATTGAAAATTATTGACTTATATACTTAAAATGATTGAACTTGGTGGTGAATTTCTTTATAAAGCTTTACTTAAAAATAAAAAGAGGGGCATTTGAGTGGCTCAGTTGGTTAAGCACCTAACTCTTGATATCAGCTCAGGTCATGATCTCCCAGTTCGTGAGTTTAAGCCTCCCATTGAGCTCTGCTCTAACAGAGTGAAGCCTGCTTAGGATTCTCTCTCTCTCTCTCTCTCTCTCTCTCTCTCTCTCTCTCTCCCTCTTTCTCTCTCTCTCTGCCCTTCCCCTGCTTGCACTCTCTCTCTCTCTCTCTCTCAAAAAAAAAACATTAAAAAGTAATAAAATAAAATAAAAACAAAGGAAGGAAAATGTTGAGCTAGCCCAATCAAATTTACTTTCTGTGTATCCTTAACTAGAAAACCCAAACAAATGAAAAGTGATTAGCTGTGAAAACTGAAGCAGGAAGCTCTCAACAGAGTGAGTCTGAGATAGCCATGATGACTCCTGTGCATATCTATGCATAAGCAAACAGACGTTATGAGTGATAAAAATTGTAGGAAAGAATGGAGAGAAGGAATATGGGAGATCAACAGACCCCATGAGCAAGAATAAGTTGTTCGTGAGAGATAGAGAGTGGCCAGACCGAGAGCTCCCTTTAGCTTAGACAACTTTCTAGCTCCAGCTACATACAGGGTCACTACAAGCACTTCCCAAATCCTGGTCTCCATGATGTGAAATAGTCTGTATTTTTAGACAAAATATCCTGACTGGAAAAGCTAGTAATTTGCCATAACAGCCTTATCACATACCATCCATTATAAAAAATAGCGGCATTCTTGGCATATCCATAGTCCTTAATAAGAAGCAAATATAGATGATTTACAGATTCCAAGGCTCTTCTTGGGAGATCTCCAGAGTAGAAGAAGATGGCAAGTGGGATCTTGTGCAAGGCCCACTCTTGTCTAGAAACACATCAGGAACATCCATTTTCCCATTATGTTGTAATTCTTTTTAGCATAACATAAAGAAGATTACATAGATGGACCTAATTTCATACCATAACTGTCAACTAATGGTTTTATTTAATGAGACAATTACCACATAGAAGAATTTGAAGAGAGGGGCCATTGCTCCTTCATATGTAGAACATTTCCTTGTGGTAGTGTTTTGGCTTCTGATAAGTAGAATCTATTTTGTAGGCACTAATGTCTGTAAGGTGCCTTTAGCAGACCAAAACCCTATCCATTTCATAAAATGATTGTCCTGAATATAAACAAGAATAAAAGTAAATATGCATCTGCGAAATGTATGGCAGTTGAAGATTAAACTCAATCTGTATTCTGCACTAATACTCATTCAGTGACTGATTAGGAAAATGTCATTCAGGGACCATGGTTTATTAAAATTAGCACTTATATAGAAGTGTGTGGTCAGCCCCATGAGTCCATTAAGACTCCTAATTTTACTTTGATTTATGCAGTAAAATGCCCTATGCATCTCTGTTCTGGGGACCAGTGTATTCATTTAGCTTCTAAACACAGTTTGAAGTGGCTTTCTTCCAAGTAGTTTTAAAAAAATATACCCACAAAGCCATTTCTTGAAAAATGAGGCACCCTGGAAAGCAAGATAATGAAATAAGGGTATTTACTGCTACTCTTTGCAGTTGCCATTTGATTAACCAGTTCTATACTAAGTCTTTTAGATATTTTTTTTATCAAACACACTTTTGGGGTAGATTTCTCATTTCTCCTTAGATTTCCCTTCTTCCTCAAGGTGCTTCCTGCTTAGTATGGAATCCATTTGCTTTAATGAGTTTTTTACACATTTCCATTTGTGCCTGATGAAACCAGGAGCTAGCCCAGATTCCCGATTAGCAAAGCAATGTTCCCTTTCCATCTCTACCCATCACACACATAAACACTAAAAATTAGTGAACCCAAGAGCAAGAGACAGAAGGAGAACCAAGCACTCCATTGGTAAGGGAAGGTTGAACAGCGGAAACTTTATCTGCCTCTTAAACATAGGGCAATGGATCCTTGGATAGTGACTATCAGATAAAAGCATTGTGAGTACATCATCTCAAGTGCAGATTTGATTTTGAGTAGAGAAGAGTTAGTGAAATTTATTGCTTTACTTCCTACAAAGGATGTTGGTCAAAAAGAAGTAAATTCTCAAAGCATTATCTCTAGTCATTTCCCATTTTCTCAAAGTTCTGTGTATTTCTCCTATTTTACCCTTTTATTCTACCTGGAGAAAACATGTCCCTAGAATTTTAGTATTTTTGATAGAAAGTATCACTAATTTAGTGTTCTGAATTTACAGATAAATAAATGAGAGCCTGTTGAAATAATTAATAAATTAGTTCATTCACTACAAATCTATTAACAGGCTTCGGTGCCTTGCAGGCCTCCTAGCTTCTGGGGATGGATGCCAATCCTCCGCATTCCTTGGCTTATAGATGTACCCCTTTAATCATTGTTTGTCTTAACATAGTCTTTGTCTCTGTGTGTTCACATGCCTTCTCCTTTGTGTCTCCCCTCTGTCTGTGCATTCTCTTCTTTTTTATTTTCTAAGTGTTTTTAATGTTTTTATTATTTATTTTTGAGAGAGAAACAGAGTGCAAGCAGGGAAAGGAACAGAGAGAGAAGAAGACACAGAATATGAAGCAGGCTCTGTGCTGACAGAGCTCAGACCCTGACATGGACTCAAACTCATGAACCGCAAGATTGTGACCTGAGACAAAGTCAAATGCTGAAGCAACTGAGCCACCCAGGCACCCCTATTCACCCTTCTCTTATACAGATACCTGAAGTTATAAGTTTCTTAACTTAATTACAACTGCAAAGACCTGTTCCAATAAGGTCCTATTCACAAGTACTGGGTGCACATGTTTTTAGGGGGAAGAAGATCACCACTTAACGAGACCAGATCCTGAACTACTTTTGCCACACTTAGATTGTGTCATTCTTGCAGTTGTCATTGTCTATATTCAGGATTACCTTACTGGGACCTGAGGGGAAATGTCAATCACAGGAGTCCCCTGCTCTCCAACAGCAAAACTGTGGTGGGACTGCATGGAAAACTCTGTCATACAAGGGCCAAACTTCTCCTCTTCCTGAGTTCCCCATTTCTGCCAATGGCTTGACAATGTGGCATACTCTGCAACTCTTCTTCATTTCCTGTGCCCACATGTTCCGTTGGTTTCTGAGGAGAGAAGAGAAAAGGAAGAGGAAGATGGAGAGGAGAAAGCAAAATAGGTGCCTTTCTTGCTGGTAATTTAGTCATGTAAGTCTCTGTAGCCAGATTTAAAAGTCAGCACGGAACACCCTGCAAGAGATTATCAGTCAAAGGAAAACTATTGCTCCTTCTCTTGCTAGTGAACTCTCACTTGGCTGAGGAAAGAATGTGGAATAAGATTATAGGTAGAAGGCAAACGGAGATGGGCCGTATGCCAATACTCAACTCTATGAAGGCCAGGCCTTGGTCAAAATACCTCTAAGGGTTTTGCCAGGCCAGATTTTTTGCTATCACAACATACACAATATTACAGACTTAAAATCTGAAGGGAAAATCTAGCTTTTGCCAAGTAGAAATGAATAACATCTATAAGACATCAGTAGGTTATTCAGTAAGAATAATAACATTTACATATAGTAACTAGTTTACCAAATATATATCTGAATTGCATAATTTATTCCAGTTTAATGTGGAGTTTATGTCTCCTTAGCAGAGGTAATTGTACAATAACCAAATAGACATTTTAGATATACTGGTGGCTAAACAAGAGAATGACCTATGCCTAAGCCTTGCTTTTTCAGGCACCACACCCATCTTAAAATAAAAACTAGGCTCTTTAATCATGCCAAGAGGAAGTTAGCTTATTGGTTATGAAACATGATTCTGAAGTGACATTGCTTAGGCTCAAATAATGGCACAATCATTTATTTGTACTATGGCCTTCGATAAGCCACATAACTTCTCTGTGCCTCAGTTTCCTTATCTGTAAAAGAGCTACAAGATCATAACCTTATAGGATCCTTGTTAAGATTAAAAGAAATAAAATGCACAAAGTTTAAAACAGTGTCTGGCAAGTAAATATAATAAATGTTAGCTGTTATTTTAGTAATAATAATCCTTACAAAGGCCAGGCAATGTTGGTATTTATGACACCAGATTCACAAATAAACAGGTTCGGAAAGACTAAATGACTTGGCTGTGGTTAAATTAAAAGGATGAAATTCAAACACTGTTTCTCTTGCCTCAAAACTCATAAACTCTTTACTATACCGTATTTGTTCTCATCGTGACTATTTTACGTAATGTATATAAGGGTAGTAGAAAACGATCTGCTTTTTTTAAAGTTTTTATTTATTTATTCATTACTAATAGTGCTAGTTGGGAAGGGGGTGGAGAGAGAGAGAGAGAGAGAGAGAGAGAGAGAGAGAGAGAGAGATTGAGAATCTCAAACAAGATCCATGCTGTCAGCATAGAGCCGGACATGGGGCTCAATCTCATGAAACCATGAGATCATGACCTGAGCTGAGATCAAGAGTCAGATGCTTAACCAACTGAGCCACCCAGGTGCCCACAATTAATTTGCTTCTAATTGTATGAATCATATGCTTGACAAGTAAGTGTTCAACAATTACAATACAAATTGGCTGATTGGCTGGCCCAGAATATAAGGCTGTGTGCTTCTAAGGAAGGTAATTCTCTGGCTGTAACCCACCCATCAGACCACATTTATTCTTTTTTTTTTTTTTTAATGTTTATATATTATTGAGACAGAAAGAAACAGAGCATGAGTGGGAATAGGCAGAGCGAGAGGGAGACAGAATCCGAAGCAGGCTCCAGGCTCTGAGCTGTCAGCACAGAGCCCTACATGGGACTCAAACCCACAGACTAGGAGATCACATCCTGAGCCAAAGTCAGACCTTTAACTGACTGGGCCATTCAGGTGCTCCCAGGCCACATTTATTCTTGACTGTGATTTTTTCATCCTGGGCTCTTAATTTGCATGTTCCTATTCCTTCTTCCTCGCTTCTTTCGTCCAATTGCTTATTTCAATTCTACACATCCATAAGGGGCCTCTACAGGATTTTAGCTCAGTAGTTCCCACAGTTTAATGAGTGTAACAAGATATGTAAACCATCTGCACTATTATTTATTTAGTGTTTTCCTTAAATTGATGCACTTTTTATTCTTAAATTTGCTTGAAAAGAAAATCATCATAAATTAAAAACCTGTTTCATTAGACATCAACAGTAGATATAAAATCACTATAAAAAATGTAAAAGGGTGCCTGGGTGGTTTAGTCGTTAAGCATCTGACTTTGACCCAGGTAATAATCTCATGGTTCATGGGTTCAAGCCCCGGCCCAGGCTTTATGCTGACAGCTCAGAGCTTGGAGCCTACTTCAGATTCTGTGTTTCCCTCCCACTCTGTCCCTCCCCTGCTGACACTCTGTCACTCTCTCTCTTAAAAATAAACATTAAAACGAATTTTTTAAAAAGCAAGTTGTAGATTTAAAAAATCTAGTTATTGCTTACCAAAGGCTCTTTGTTTGAGGCTTAGTCATTCTTGTTTAAAAAAATAAATCAAGATAAGCACATGTTAAATTATAATTTTGAAAGTTCCTTATTGAAATAACCAAATAAACTGAAAGACAACTGAAAAGCACATAACATGTTCATTAAAAATTTCAATCTTATTTAATGTCACTTTCCAGTACAGCCTTATGGAATCTCATACAATTCTATGCATCTCATCCTTTGGAAAACATTAATTTATCAGATTGCCCAATCTCATTATTTCCTTTGTGAATTGCACCATTTTCCTATGCCACTTATCTGGTAACTTAATCATAACATTTCTTACATGATATTTAATTAGTTTGTATCATTTCAAATGGGCAGATACAGGAGGAATTCTTAGGATAACAAATCTGAGTCACACACAAGTCATGGTTTAGACAAATCAGAAATACAACTTGACCCTTGACCAACATGGGGGTTGGGAGGGCTGACCCTCTGAGCAGTACAAAACCCATGTGTAACTTTTGACTCCCAAAAACTCAATTACTAAGTACAACAAATTACAAGTAACACAAATAGTCAATTAACACATATATGTAATATGTATCATACACTGTATTCTTATAATAAAGTAAGCTAAAGAAGAGAAGATGTTATATAAGGAAGGATTCCTGGATGGCTCACTCAGTTAAGGGTCTAACTTTGGCTCAGGTCATGATCTCACAGTTCGTGGGTTTGAGCCCTGCATCGGGCTCTGTGCTGCTTCGGACTCTGTGTCTCCCTTGCTCTCTGCCCCTCCGCTGCTCAAGTTCTGTCCCTCTCTTTCTCAAAAATAAATAAATCTTTAAAAAAAAAAAGCATTAAGAAAAGGAAATACAGTTATAGTCCTACACTGTACCAAAAACTCTGAGTATAAGTGGACCCACATATTTCAAGCCTGTGTAGATCTTGGGTCATAGAAATGCCACATATAATGACTCAGCCAATGCTGTGTATAAGAAAATGATAAGGAAAACTTGAATTGGGCATAGTAAACTATTTTTAAGCAAATCAGTAGAGAATTATATATGGAATATATATGGGATGTCTGTATATATCTTTTCTCCTTTCCTGTTAATGATATTTTCTATGTATAACTATATATAGTTACATATGCATATATAGCTAGGAACACAATTTCCTTTATAGGATGTTATTTAGTAAAGTTATTAGCTGTATTGCTGTTTAAGCTTTCTGTTTTAAAAGTTAACTGAGTAAAGTTTAGTTTTGGATTAATGTGGATTAATGTTTAAAAAGGTAAAAGTTCATTTGCATTTCGTAAGACTTCCATCTCATATTATAGAATAAAACTCAACAAACAGATTTTAAGTTGCCAACCAGTCTAACTGAGGTCTTGGTTTTTACTAAATTTTCTTATGTCTTTTTTATTTTATTTTGAGAGACAGATACAGTGAGCGAGCAAAAGAGGGGCAGAGCAAGAGGGAGATACAGAATCTGAAGCAGGCTCCAAGCTCTGAACTGTCAGCACAGAGCCCGACCTGGGGCTCAAACCCACAGACTGTGAGATCATGACCTGAGCCAAAGTCAGACGCTTAACCGACTAAGCCACCCAGGCACGCCTGGTCTTTACTACATATTTAAATTTGAGAGTAGCTTAATAGAATGCACTACATTCATTTGCTATCTGACTTTACTCACTTCACTATAGATCAGAGTTTGGACTTTTCTAAAATCATGTATTATGAAACTTACAAGTAAAACTCAAGAAAAATTGTAAATGTCTTCCCGTTTGATTAATTCACACTTTCATGCATCCATCTTTATTAAACTTTTAAGCCCACATGACTGAGTCCAAATTTGAAGTGCCATATGAAAACAGTTCAGTCTATGGCCATACCACCCTGAATGCATCCGATCTCATCTGATCTTGGAAGCTAAGCAGGGTCGGGCCTGGTTAGTACTTGGATGGGAAAACACTTCATTACTTTCAAAATAATATCTCTCATTTCATAATAAAAAGGTATATATTCCAGTTTTAATTAAATATCTAAGCTCTATAGAATTGTCCTCAAAATAACAGCATATGCATTCATACAGAAAAGTCCAGACCTCTTTGTACACTCAATATAAGGATTTTGAATTGCCATATGCTATTATTTTGATTCAACTAAACCTTAAGACATGCTTAATTTTCTTTAAATGGTATGTCCTTCTGAAATTACTATGCATTCAGGGCACCTGGGTGGGTCACTCAGTTAAGTGTCCGACTCTAGCTCAAGTCATGATCTTACAGCTCATTAGTTCAAGCCCCATATCAGACTCTGTGCTGACAGCTCAGAGCCTGGAGCCAGCTTCAGATTCTGTGTCTCCCTCTCTCTCTGCCCCTCCCCCACTCATACTCTGTCTCTCTGTCTCTCTCTCTCTCTCTCAAAAAATAAAAATAAGAAAATAATTTAAAAAATAAAATGAAATAAAATTATTATGCAGTTCTGAAGGCTGATAACAAAACTTAAATATAGAATACTCAGGTTTTGTCTGATACAAACCTTCATTCAGTCTATCAGCAAGAAAGGTTATCACCTGATATTAATACCAAAAGGAACAAAGGGTTTTAATTGTCTTTGTATCTTAATCCTCTAGCAGCTGATAAATATTTTAACTGCATCTTCCAAATGCAGCATTATGCCATGTTCAAAGGTATTTTAACTAGTTATCAAAAGCAGAAATTAATTACATAAGCTTTCCATTCAGAGTGGGTTAGTGGATAGAAAAACTGCCTAGTTCAGTAGCAGAAGATGGACATTAGAATGAACACACCTGATTTACAATCATTGTCCCCATCCTGAAAAATAGTTTCACTTTTCTTAGCTAATATTTGTAGATCTGCAGATGGTAATGATGTCTCCCTTGCAGACATCAGCACATAATAGAGGAAGTAACCTTAAGAATTTGCTTCGTGGTAGCTATGATTATCCAACTAGCAGTTTTAAAGAAAACATTGTCTTCCCTTAAACATTGAATTCAGGTAAGTAGAGTTTGTCTTATTTGTGATTAGTGTTATTTCCTATTCTCACTCATTCATTCCACGTTTTTACTAGAGACGTGGTTGTAGGTATTGGAATTGCGGCTCTGAATAAAATCAGCAATCTCTGTCCTCATGGAGGTACATTTAACTGACAACAAATACATTTTAAAAAGGTCACTATGGTAAGAAAAGGACTGCTGAGCAAATGAAGCTGAGTGGTGGACTAGTCTGAAGGGAAATAAGGAGACCGCATCAGGTGAGGTGGTGAAGAAGACTTCTCTAAGTGCTGACATCTGAGCAGTCACGAAAGATAGAAGAAGCCAGAGTGTAGCCTGAGAGCCGTAGGGAAAAGGGAGCAGAGAAGACCTAGGCAGGAAGAGCTCCATGATGTTATCTATCAGTCAGGGTGAAACAGGGGGCGGTGTCTGGTAAAGGCTACCATCCATAGTAAGAGGAATAAGGAGCCATTAACATAGCGAATTTAAATAGAATTTTCTAGGTGGCTATTACAGGCACTAGGGAGAGAAATTGGTGCTAGATAAATACTACTCAATTAAGTAGTGAATATATTTGAAATACATTTTGAAGCTATAGCCAATGGGGTGAGAAAGAGAGGAGAATCAAGAAAGGCTACTACTTTTTGGCTTGTGCAGCTGAGGGAGATGCACTGCACCAAGAAAGTGGGGGAAGGGGCAGGTTTAAGGATATCGGTCAAGAGGTCTATTTTAAGCATGTTAAATTCGAGATGCTGATAGACAAGTGAACATACAAAAGAGGCAAATGGATATTTTAAACTATCACTATTGGGCTTCTAGTATTTTAAAATCATTTTCTCTATTTTTCACATCACAGATTTTGTTCATGGTACATACACTCAAAGTTGTTGAAGTGATCTTTGATTGTAATTTTCTCACGTAATTTTATTGTAGAAAGCTCATGTGAACTATATTTACCTTAAAGGCGTGCCCTAAGTTTGAGAGGTTTCTGTCTGAACCATCCTGAATCTTTCTCTGCACTGGAAATGCATCATATCTTAGTAGGAATATGACATATGACAGTGTCACTCATTAAGCCCCGCCCAAAGGATTTGTAGTTATCTGTGTTTTCTTTGTTTATTGAGAGTGTGGAGTTGCACCAGATGCTTTAAAACAGGTTTCAGCAAACTGGGGCCTACAGACTGAGTCTAGCACTCCACCTATTTATGTAAGTAAAGTTTCATTGGAACACAGCCGCATCTACCCTTTAGGTGTTCTGTGTGGCTACATTCATGCTACAATGACAAGTTGAATGGTTGCCAGAGACTGATGACCCACAAAGCCTAAAATACTTCCTATGCAGCCCTTGAAGAAAAAAATGGCTGACTTTTACTCCAAAGTCTTTCTAACCATGAACGCCTCATGATTTTGTGATTTGAAGAAAAGTGAATCAGAAAGGAAGTAGGACCTACATCCATTTATGACCTGTAAGAATTGGGAGAGTAGATCTGACAGTCAACCTTTCCTTTTAGTGATTTTCTTTTCTTTTCTTTCCTCTAAAGCTGAGAATCAGAGTTCAACCAAAACAACAGAAACACCAGGTAAGTTAATTTTCTTTTTTCAGAGAACATTCATGAGAAAGATCTCCAAAATAAGATTAAAGGAGGTCAGTCAGTGTGAGGGCAGGGGAGATAATACAAGGGAAAACATCACCTGACAACTAAAATGTTTAGGAGAACTTGTATTAAAATATAAATAAAATGCAAATCAGAAGGTAGGATGTGCCTGAATGCTCTGTGGCCAGAACGAGTGGACTCAGTCTTGGTAAATGCATGAAGCCTGTAGAAGAGTCCTCTGCCCAGAACCTGCAGTTGCAGTCTGTTTCCCTGGTTGGCATGCCCTCTCCCAGAAGTATAGCATGTCTGTGTCTGCCTTCTCTGTGCTTCCCAACACAGCCTGATCCTGGCAGCCAGAGAGTTGGTGTTAAAAACCACAGCTAACCGCCTAAAATATTATCACTCCAAGAAGTGCTCATGTTTTGTAATCCTAAGTTTTAAACTGAATAAATTTAAAATGATGGCACAGCAGAAATTGAAAAAGATTGTTGGGCAGGGGGAGATGGTACCATTGAACCCTTCTGTTGGTTTTTTTTTTTTTTACATTTATTTATTTTTGAAAGACAGAGACAGACAGAGCACAAGCGGGGAAGGGGCAGAAGGAGAGGGAGACAGACTCTGTCAGTACAGAGCCTGACGCGGGGCTCGAACTCATAAACCGTGAGATCATGACCTGAGCGGAAGTCAGCGCTCAACCGAATGAGCCACCAAGGGGCCCCAACTCCTTTTCTGTTGTTTTGAAACTAATTATTTGGGAGACTTTCTCTTTCTACATCCTACCTCGTACTTTTATAAATGCTAAATCTCTTAGGTCACCTTTGATGTATATAAAAATATGTGAAATAAACTTAGAAGATCATGTAACTTTTTTTTTAAAAAGTCAGGAAAATAAAGCCGTGAGAATTATGAGCGACTCCATTTTCACAGCAAATGTACTAAATAATTCTCGTAGTCTACCTTCTGCATTGTGTCTTTAAGGAACTCAAACCTGAAAGGATTATGCTGTTAACATTTAATTATTTATCTTCTACCCAATATATTTCATGAATTAAGAAGTTTTTGTATTAATTATCTTACTGTATCACTATATATTTTTAGTACCTATTTCCATAGTCTAAAATGCACTAAAGGAACATCTGGATGGCTCAGTCAGTTAAGCATCTGGCTTCGGTTCAGGTCATGATCTCGTGGTTCGTGGATTCGAGGCCTGTGTTGGGCTTTGTGCAGACAGCTAGCTCAGAACCTGGAGCCTGCTTCGGATTCTGTGTCTCCCTCTCTCTCTGCCCCTCCCCTGCTCGCACGGTCTCTCTCTGTCTCTCAAAAGTAAATAAAAAACATAAAAAAATAATTTAAAAAATAAATAAAATGCACTAGAAAAAGCACTGGAAAAAAACAAAGCAAAACAAACCATAAAAATGGTACATCCGTTGGCTGATGATTTGTACTGTTCTGGAAAAGTCCTTCCCCTTCTGCTTCATGGACTAGTTAATCAGGAGAAGTTACAGATGGGAGAGAATTGAAAAGCTGCCAAAATAATCAGTTCCTTATAAGGAGGAATTGAAGCATCCTTTTCGAGATGAATTTACCAATTGCCACCTTTAACTATAGTTAATATTTTGACTTTAATAGAAATCCCATTTACACTAATTTTATTTTGAGTTATAGAAACTAGTTCTAAAACAGATGATAAACACATCATTGATTTGAACAGTGGACTAAAAAGAAATGAAACTGATTTCTAACACTATAAGAAAAGTTGGGTTTCATTTTTAATTTTTTTTAATGTTTATTTATTTTTGAGAGAGAGAGACACACAGAGCATGAGCCGGAGATGGTCAGAGAGAGAGGGAGACACAGAATCCGAAGTAGGTTTCAGGCTCTGAGCTGTCCACACAGAGCCTGACACGGGGCTCAAACCCATGAACTGTGAGATTATGACCTGAGCCGAAATTGGCCACTTAACCAACTGAGCCACCCAGGTGCCCCAAGAAAAGTCAATCTTTAACTTCAAAGATATATGTTATGGGTAAAGACTAAGTCCAGACTCACTTTTAAAAAAGTCAACTGTAATCATATGTTCTGTCATTTGTTATCAAAGTTGTTCAAATATCAAATTATGAAACAGTTTGATCAAGAATATGATCAATGATACTCATCTTACTTGAAATAGCATTTCTTTTTTAGGTAGAAGTTGAGGTAGAAATCTAACCCACAGAATTATTACTGCTGTTCCATTTTTATAAATATGAGCTAATATACATCATATATAGTTCTCATCTTTGGCATTTTCTTTCATATTATGCATCCAGCTTTCATTTTCTTAGAAAAAAAGTATTTTTTAACACTGACTTCAAAAACTATTATTGGGGTGCGTGGGTGGCTCAGTTGGTTAAGCCTCCAACTTTGGCCCAGGATATGATCTCATGTTCATGGGTTCGAGCCCTGCGTCGGGCTCTGTGCTGACAGCTCAGAGCCTGGAGCCTTTTTCTGATTCTATGTCTCCCTCTCTTTCTGCCCCTGCCTGCTCATGCTCTGTCTCTCTCTGTCTCAAAAATAAATAAAACATTTAAAAAAAAATTTTAAATAGGTTAAAAAACTATTTTTAAGGGTATACCAATTGATGATTATTTTTAAAAAAAACTTTTTTTGGGAAATTCAAAATAAGTAAGGCAACTGTACATAAAAGCATCAATTCTAAGAAATTGCACATAGATATGGTCTAACATTATATAATAAAGAAAGATAGTCATAGTTATAGGGAAATGATTGATCAACTTCTGAAGACATGTCCATTAATTCCATTTAATAGAGGAAAGGTAGCATGAAATGTATTGTTGTGGTTAACAATGCTAAGCATGAAGAGTTCATGTTCCATGTCTAAAGTATGTAGAAGGGTCAAACGTCAACTACCCACTGTAATATTTTTGGTAATACCACAAATTTAGTATAATACTCTACTAAATACACAGAACAATATATTCAACCAACCACCACTAACCTGGGCATTTAATAAATAGTCCTTCTGTTCTATTGCACGTAACACTAGGTTAGAGTGTTGTGAGTGATGCATGCAGCCTGTCCTTAAGGGTTACCGAGGAAGACTAGTCACTATGGTAAATAACTGTAATAACTCTAATAGCCATATAGGTCTACAGTGATATGTCATAGAGAAACTTCAAACTTTCTAACCATATGTTAAGATTGAAGAGGGAGAAACATTTTCCTCCTTTAGCTGTGGTTGTGTTATATATCAGATTTAGGAAAGCAGTTTAAGAAAGATGAAAAAAAGGTTCATGAAAGAAATGACTGCTAGCTTCCAGATTATTCTGCCTACACATTTTTCTAGCTCTGAGTTCAGAGCTAATGAGGAGGCGCAAAGAAAAAGTGATGCAGAGCTATCTATTTCCTAGAGATAGATGCAGGAATTATGTGGCCATCACAACAATTTTAATCAATGATAGAATTCATTTTTCTTTAGCCTTATCATTTTCCCACAGACAAGCAGAACTAATAATGTGTCCTTGAAAATGAAACTCTTGATTTCTTTGATAAGAGATCTTAGATTTGAAAAAAAAAAAATGGACCAATATGCCTCAGTGTATGGGGAAAGAAATAAACCAGTTGCCTTCAATTTTCTGGAAAATACAACTATATTACTCAGGGTTCTCCAGAGAAACTATATATATATATATATCTATGTATAAAGATTTATTGTATGGAATTGGCTCGTGCATTTTGAAAGCTGAGAAGTCCCAAGATCTGCAGTCAGCAAACTGGAAGCCTAGAGACCCAAGAGACTGGATTGTGTAGTTTCAATCCAAGGCCTGAGAACCAAGAGAGCCAATGGTTAAATTCCAGACTGAAAGCTAGCAGTCTCAAAACCTGAAAAGAGCCAATATTTTAGTCTTGAGTCCAAATTCAGGGAAAGACCAATGTCCTACCTCGAAGCAGTGAGGCAGGAAGAATTTGTTCTTTACTCCTTCCTTTTTTTCTAATGCTTTTATTTATTTTTTGTGAGAGAGAGCAGAAACAGGGGAAAGGAAGAGAGAGGAGGACAGAGGATTCAAAGCAGGCTCCAAGTTGAGAGGCAGAGAGCAGCAAGCCCTGTGTGAAGCTCAAACTCAGGTCATCACATGATGACCTGAGCTGAAGTAGGACGCTCAACTGACTGAGCCATTCAGGCGGCCCACTCTTTATTTCTTGCTGAGAGTCAGCCTATTTATTCTATTCAGGATTTCAACTGATTGGATGAGAGCCATCCATATTGGAGAGCAATCTGCTTTATTCAGTCTACTAATTCACATGCTAATATCTTCAAAAATACACTCACAGACACTTCTGGACTAGTGTTTGTCCAAATATTGGGGAACTCCATGGCCAAGTCAACATAAAATTAATCATTGCAACAACATTCCCATGGTAGACAGCACAACTTGGAAAGATCTCATTGTACCCATCTTTACTTTTTAACTGTGCTTCACAACTTCAGTTGCATTATAGGCATTAGTTTTGATGGAAAATTAGAAGCCAGAGCAGACATTACAAGTCTCACCAAACTTGAGCACTGGCCCTTGGCAATAAGGATGTCCCATCCTGGCATATTCAATGTGCTCAGCACCCTATGTAATGCTTGTGAATTGGTTGTTGACCTCTAGGAATTCATATAATGTAAGCATCAATCATTCTATA
Organism: Suricata suricatta; assembly: GCF_006229205.1. Lineage (NCBI taxonomy): Eukaryota > Metazoa > Chordata > Mammalia > Carnivora > Herpestidae > Suricata > Suricata suricatta. The sequence goes on from NC_043700.1 coordinate 114,652,115, forward strand.
CAGAAGGTTTCTTATCTGAGTATTCCAACTCTGAAAGACAGAATCTTGACACTATTGTTCAGTTAGAATCCACTTGAGCTAGAGGAATACCTATAGCAAACCTAGAGGTTTATTGTTGTTCTTTTTAACTTGGAAGCTTTATAATGTTCAAAAGACTGGTTGAGAATAAAAGAACTCACTAATGGGGTGTGTCAATAGTTATGTGGTAGGGTCTTCCATAAACTTTCACGTAGGAAATTGTATATATCTGGGTATAGCTAAGTGGTTTCTCCTCTAATTCAGAGATCTGCTGAGTCTCCAAGAAGGGCTTGTGCCCCTCTAATGTACACACCAGGGCAACCAGAACTCAGTCTCAACTGATTAGCTACCCAGCGTTTGCTTTAAAAACCAATACGTTTCAATGTTACTACTAATGGTGTGTGCCTTATAAACTCTACAATGTGCTTTATTTAACATATTAAGAATAATTCTCTCTCCTTGTGTATATCTGCATTGTCTGGTTTGGCCCATTGAAGGAAGGAGATGTTTAATTGGTCCTAATGAGAAGTTTGTCTTTCTTGGAGTCTAAATTGAAATAGACTATATTTTATATAACAAAAAGAGGAGACGTGAACTTGTAACTCATTCCTGCTGAAATGCGGTCACAGACAGCATAGTAGTATTTGACAGCACAGACTCTGCATTCAAATCCCGACTCTGCCATCTACTCTCTCTGGGATCTTGGGCAAATTACTTAACCTCTCTGGGCTTCAGTTTCCACTTTGTAAAATGCAAATATTTACAAAACAATAATTGAATGAGTTGTAAAACACATAGTATCCCAAAAGAATTTGAAAATAAAATCCCGCTCAATATTTTAATGCCTGTATTTTGAAACGCTTGCCCTCACATTCTCAGAAAGCATAGCACTGACATAGTTACACATTGTAAAGCTTCTTAGTGTTGAGTCATATTATCCAAATTGTGAATTTAAGGTAAGATGATGATGTATCTGTGCTGGGGGAAGGGTAAGAACATTCTAAGCCTTTCAGAATGCTGAGGAAAAATGTCACTGACCTCATCGATCACGGTGCCATTAACAAATAAGATGAACTAAACTCACTTAAAATCTGTGGTATAATGAGAAGGGAAAAGAAAGTTTTGAGTCCTACTTGGTTTCTTATGCCTTAGGTCTACTTACTGTCAGGTGTGTTGCCTTGTGTCTCAGAGCTACGGATTCTCTCATGTAGAAAGCATAAGATTAAAAATGTTTCAAATAAGGCTAAGTAGCACAGTGCCTCATTCATTCTTTGTATATTATATACAACTTTATGGAAATTAATAACCATTCATATTCAAATCACAAAAAAAGTTCAACCTCTTTCTTCAAGATGTAATTCCATGAAGTTACATGAGGTAAATAAATCTCCATTCACAGTTCTTACTGGGTTAGAAGATTCTGTTACCTCAGGTTAGTCACACTGATGGCCCAAAGCAAAGTGGAAGAAATTTGAGATAAAACTTTTATTTGCATTGCATTGCTTTAAGAGTACACCAAGGTTTGGGTGCTTGGATGGCTTGGATGAGCACTGTGGGACTTTGGCTCAGGTCACGATCTCTTGGGTCATGAGTTCAAGCCCTGCATCGGGCTCACTGCTGTCAGTGCAGAGCCCATTTTGGATCCTCTTTCCCCCTCTCTCTCTGCCCCACCCCTGCTGGTGCTCTCTCTCTCTCTCTCTCTCAAAAAACAAACAAACAAACAAACAAACAAACAAACAGGAGTGCCTGGGTGGCTCAGTAGGTTAAGTGTCCGACTTCACCTCAGGTCATGATCTCACAGTCTGTGAGTTTGAGCCCTGCATTGGGCTCTATGCTGACAGCTCAGAGCCTGGAGCCTGCTTCAGATTCTGTGTCTTCCTCTCTCTTTGCCCCTCCGCTACTCACACTCTGTCTCTGTCTCTGTCTCTCTCTCTCATAAATAAATAAATAAAAATTTAAAAACATTAAAAACAAGCAAAAGAAACATTAAAAAGAAAAAAGAAAGAGTACACCAAGCTTGGAAAGATAAGATCTGATGAGAGCAGAAAACTTCCCCTTTGATAGTTTGCCCATTAGGTAGACAGAGCATGCCACTATAGACAAAAATGCATTCTAGCTATGACAAAATCTGCATTGAAACAAACTTTGACAACAATCCAAAATCCTAAAGCTAGAAGAGACTTCAGTGATCATATCAGCATATTCCCTCCCAAAACAGAATGGTACCAGCCACACTCGCAGCGTTTATTGTCTGTACCACTTATATGACACTTACTTAGAGAATAAACTTTTTTTTTCTGATAATGAAAGCTTAGCGTAGACTGTACTTTCTCTCCCTGAGTGCCAGGATCCTCAGGGTCAATCTCTTATTTTGATCCCTGATATATTGTTTTTTCTTCATCTTTATTTCTTGTTTCACACCTATCAACTCTGGGCTGGGCTTCTCACCTCCTCTATTAGAATGTAAGCTCCTTAAATGCAACAACTGCCTCTTGTACTCCATAGTATTTCCTTCAATATCTCCTGTTAGACTCAGAGTAGCTATTTTTTTCTCATTGAAGAACAAAGAAAATATTTTAAAAAATCATTTTAAATATGTACAAGTCCAAACATTAAGATACAAAAGATATGCTCATTCGCTCATTTCATCTTTAACAGTAGTCATTTCTGCCAAAACATGTGTTTATCCAGAAAGCAGAGACTTATGGATGTACTTCTAGACATTGTTCTAACATTTGAGAAACACTAGTGAGCAAAATATTATCCTTGCCCTCGAGGGTCTTAGTTAGAAGGTGGTAAATGTTATAAAAAAAGAGAAAAGGCACAGCAGTGTAGGAAGGAGGGACCGGGAGTGCCAGAGAGGGGAAGAAAGGTAGGCACTAGTGTGCAGGACTGACAAAGGTGGTCAAGGCAAGCTTTCCTGAAATAAGGGAACCAATGTGTAGAGAAAGAGGATCGAGGCAGAGCTAGAACTTGAGGAGAGGCCCGGTGTGTTTAAGAATCTGTACTAAATTAGGGAGGTATGGGGGCAGGAGATTTGCCAGGCAGATTGCCTAAGATTTGGAGGATTATTGCAAGGACTTTGGCTTTTTCCATAAGAGTAATGGGGAAACATTGGGGTTTTGAGCAAAGTAGTGACATGATATGACTCATATTTTATAAATATAAATCTGAGAGCTAAGAAAAGACTGTCAGATGAAGCAAAAACACTTTGGCAGTTTTCCAGGAGAGAAATGATACTAACTTGGACCAGCGTAGTCACAGGGTGGGTCTCATGAAGTCTCTAAATTCTGCATATATTTTGGAGGGGAAACCAATACATATATTCCTGGTGATCCTGCATGTGCGATAGGTTATAAAAGATGAGGCAAAAATAGCTGTGAGACCCTTGGCCTGAACCACCAGAAGGAATAATTGCCAGATGGGAAGGCTAAAGATAAAGCAGAAGTTCAAGTCTGGACATGTGGAATTTAAGATGTTTATTATTTGCTGAGTGAGCATGCGGCTTTATGAATCTGGAGTTTAAGAATGAGGTCTGGAAATATAAATTAGGGGATCATTGGCGTTGATATTATATTTAAGCCTTGAAATTGAATTGGATCATCAAAGAAATTAGCGCAGTTAGAGATAAGGACTAAAGACTAAGCCCTGGGACCCTGCAAGATTGTGAGTCAGAGAAAAAAGGAACCAGCCAAAGAGACCAAGAAGACCAGCCCATAAGATCCACTCTACTGGAAGTCCCACGAAACAAAGGTGTTAAGGAGGAAGGATTTATTGTGCTAAATGCTGAAAAGTTATTTTTTAATTTATAATAGTTTATTGTCAAGTTGGTTTCCATATAACACCCAGTGCCTCTCCCCACATGTGTCCCCCTCCATGACCATCATCCCCTTCCCATCTCCCCCTCCATCCCCAGTCCTTGGTTCATTTTCAGTACTCAATAGTCTCTCATGATTTTTGTCCCTCACTCTCCCCAACTCTCTTTCCCTCTTCCCCTCCCCATGGTCCTCTGTTAGGTTTCTCCTGTTAGACCTATGAGTACAAACATACGGTATCTGTCCTTCTCTGCCTGACTTATTTCGCTTAGCATGACACCCTCAAGGTCCATCCACTTTGCTACAAATGGCCAGATTTCATTCTTTCTCATTGCCATGTAGTACTCCATTGTGTATATGTACCACATCTTCTTGATCCACTCATCAGGTGATGGACATTTAGGCTCTTTCCATGTTTTGGCTATTGTTGACATTGCTGCTATGAACATTGGGGTACATGTGCTCCGATGCATCAGCACTTCTGTATCTCTCGGGTAAATCCCTAGCAATGCTATTGCTGGGTCATAAGGGAGTTCTATCGATAGTTTTTTGAGGAACCTCCACACTGTTTTCCAGAGTGGCTGCACCAGTTTACATTCCTACCAACAGTAATTTTTTTTTTAAATGAGGCATGAATCTACCAGATTGCAATGAAACAAGTGTCCCAATTATTTATAAATAATGGGTAACAATCGTTCAATTCAATTAAGTTTAACCCCTTGGGTACTTGTTTAAGTGTAAAAAAGAAAGAGTTTAGAAAGAGGTAAATAGAAATGTTTAGAAAGTGTTTAGAAAAGGGCACCTGAGTGGCTCAGTCAGTTATGCATCTGACTCTTGGTTTCAGCTTAGGTCATGATCTTTTGTCTTCATGGGTTCAAGCTCTGCATTGGGCTCTGTGCTGGTGGTGTAGAGCCTGCTTTGGATTCTCTTTCCCTCTCTCTCTCTCTCTCTCTCTCTCTCTCTCTCTCTCTCTCTTTCTCTGCCCCTCCCTAACTTGCACTGTCTCTGTCTCTCTCAGAATAAATAAACTTCAAAAAAGTTTTTTAAAGTTTACAAAGTTTAGAAAGTATTTAGAAAGTTTTCAGAAAGAAGTAAAAAGAAGTGTTTAGAAAGAAATGTAAAAAAGAAAGTTTTTAGAAAGAAGTATAGGCAACATACAAGAAATAGAAATACAATATATAGCTGTATTCTTTCACATATAGAACATTTTATCCTCTACTGCCACTCACACTTTTCTCCCATGAATATCTATGTACCATATATACCCTCCTCTAAAAAGGCCATCAAGGACTCTTCCAGCCCCATTCTCTCCTCAGAGGAGTTTATGACTCCCAGGAACAGGCCTGCTAGGATCAGTCACTGCCTAGGAGCAGCCTGGGAGAGGCATGGCGTCAAGACCACAGCAACAAATTTCAGAAAGCAGGTGGGGAATCTTGGTCAATCACACTTCCTATAGTTAGAGTTTTCCGAGCCTCATTCTTACAGCCACCATAAGTACCCTGAGAGCTCAGTAAAGTCTTCTGTCTTTAAAATGCCCAATGATTTATCAGGTAGCTGCTTTACAGAAAGGGCCAAATATATGCTGCAGTCAGATGCCAGTGGGGCAAATTTATATACACATTATTATAACAGACGTGGTTCTAAGGCCTCTACCTCAAACAGCTTGCTCCAAGTATTGGCCTGAAGCTTGCAAACTGAGTTTAAATTATGACAGAACATATCTGCAATTAAGTAATCATTACAATCACCGAAAGTCAGGGTCCAACAGTAAATCTGTGTCATCTAAGATCATTATATACTCCAGTTACTCCAGTTTCTGGCTAGAGAAAAGAAGCATCGAAAAACATGGAGGTAGCAAGAAAGTCTATTGCATATATTTTTACACTAAGAATTTTTGAGAAAATTAGACAACTTGACTTTGGTTGAAAGGTACAACTCTTTAGAGGCCTAATCACAATATTTAAAAAATAGTTTTATAAAATAACAATACAATAATATAGCATAACTTTATATTATATTATGATATTATAATAAGAGTATATATAATATAAATATATTAGTGTCACATATTCTTCTAAGCAATTCAAATTTAATTTTATTCATTTAACTTTTACGACACTACAATATAGAACTATTATAATCACCATTTGTACATGTGGAAACTCAAGCACAAAGAGGTTAAGTGACCTGGGGCAACAGTGTGGTCAGTCAGTTGAGTGTCTAATTCTTGATTTCAGCTCAGGTCATGATCCTGGGGTCATGGGATCAAGCCCCCACCTCAGGCTCCATGCTGAAAGCATGTACCCTGCTTGAGATTGTCTCTCTCTCTCTCTCTCTCTCTCTCTCTCTCTCTGACCCTCCCCGGGTTGCACTCTTGCTCTCTCTCTCAAAATAAATAAATAAACTCTAAAAAGAAAAAAAGAGGTTAAGTGATTTGCCCAGCATTTCTCAGGGAACCAGTTCTATAGCCAGATTTGAACCCATGTGCTCTGGCCCCAGAATCATGCTCTTAAATACCCCACTATACTTCTCCTGCACCTCCTCTGCCACTGCTGTGTTAACCGTAATGTAGCATCATAGAGTCTCAACAAAACCCCCAGAGATTCTCAGCTCTGAATACACCATGGATATTTCTATCTTAGTCACAGAAAGAACTCGGTTAGGCCCACAATTTTTGAGTTAAACCAAGAATAATAATTTCATCAATATGAACATTCTAATAGACAGGCTTTCTCAAACTGTGAGTTAATTTCCATAAGTGGGTCATGACAAATATTGGAAAAATTAAATAAAAGACAAGAGAAAACAAAATACCAGAAGACATTGCACAATTATTCGAGGTAAAGCGTGCGTGTGCGTGTGTGTGTGTGTGTGTGTGTGTGTGTGTGTGTGTGTAGATGTAGTGGATTTAGAAATGATTTATTAACTAGAGGTTGCAGATAAAAGAAAAACAAAAATTTTAAAGTCTTTATCCAAGGAGCCAATAAATTCTTCTTTCAAGAAGGGTTAATTCTATCACCAACTCTGTAGATCATTAGCATTAATGGTTGGCACTGGACTGTCAACGTGTTTTAAGTAGGAAAGTTTGTAGTTTTATGTAAATCACATAGGTTATATTCAGACTTTTAGCCATTTAGCTTGTCTGTGAGAAGGTAGTAAGATAGGGGTGCCTGGGTGTCCTTATCAGTTAAGCATCTGACTTGATTTTGGCTCATGTCATGCTCTCATAATTCATGAGACTGAGCCCCATGTTGGGCTCTGTGCTGACAGTGCAAAGCCTGCTTGGGATATTTTCTCTCTCTCTCTCTCTCTCTCTCTCTCTCTCTCTCCCCCCTCTGCTTCTCAGCACTTCTACTTGCTCTCTCTCTCTCGCTCTCTCTCTCTCTCTCTCTCTCTCTCTCTTTAAAGAAAGAAGGTAATAAGATAAGATACGGAGTCTTGAAAATTAATCCTTAGGATATCACAGGTGGATTAATGCCATTGGTAACTTAATCAGCCATCTTCCTCTCTACCAACACAATAAAAAAAAGCAACATTCTCACTAAAACACTTGACACTGGAAAAAAAAAAACGACTAAAAGTACCAAGGTTTCAGCTAGTTCCCAGTCTTTTCATTTAATACTTCTTTTTCTGCCTGTTTTAGTGCACTAGCCTGACATTTTTCTTTGTTCTTATGGGCATATATCTAGCTCCCTCCCACAGATCCCTTGCATGGTAAGAACGGTACAGACTCTAAACATCATTCTTCCCCCACAGATGTCAAAAATGCATAAGCATGCAGTGCGCGCTGGGCTGTGGGTGGCAAAGAGGGAAAGATCCAAGGAAGTCATAGGCGATATCAATTTCTTTGATGCTATTGGCATCAAATACTCCTGAGGGGGCCATAATTGTAAGCCATGCCTCTTGGTGCAGCCAAGCAGTCAACTACATTCCACTGCCCGCCCACTGCCGGTAGGGCTCAGGTGGAGGATGATGGCGGTTATGGCCTTCTCACAGCCGCAACTTAAAATTTAGCGGTGAGACAAGCCAAACCGGTGTGAGGAAAAGGAATCCCTTCAAACAACATTCTTTGAAAAATAATTCTTTTTCAAAGTCATTCTAAACACAAACTGTGTTTTATCCCAAATTCACAAGAATAGAGGCTTCAAGCTTACAGAGCACTTGTTTATATTTCCTTGCAACTTATTGAGATCAGAAGATTTTGAATAATGCAACTTTATTTATAATTTTTGTTTCAGTCCTTCTGATTGAAGGTTGCAGATGTTGATTTAAGCAAACAAATTAATGAGAATAATAACTTAAAATTAACATTTTTTGGAAGAAAAGAGCACAGATGGTGGTGGAAATGCAATCAAGCAGCAGTTATTCTAGAGAAGGCACAAAAATGTAAACAACTACTGAGTTTTAAGGTGAAAATGAAGGAATTTTCCTTGACATTTTCCCCAGTCAATCCTTCTAACCAAAGTCTCAACTGCAATCTTTTCTTCAACCACCAAGAAACATGATAAAATCTGAAGTCCTACGCGTGTATGTCTATTTTAAGTACAGTGGAAAAAAACGCCATCCTCCAATGTTGTAATACCTGAAATGTGAGTACTGTTCTTGAATAGACTTGTGCAGGTGATAAAGGCCTGCTGCTTAGGATAAGAGACTTTCTGGAGCTTTCTTGGCCAGTTTTTGAAGATGTGTTGCTGACGCCCAGGTTTTGTGATTCAAAATGTAATCATCTTTACAGGAAGAATAGATGAACTTATGACTCAGTGTACAGTTGTATGTATCCTATTATTCAACAACAAACAGTTTTTACAGGTCTTCAGAAACACAAACTGTTAAAATCTACAAAGAAATTCAGTAAGAAGAAGTAATACCCTCGTCTTACTGGATTTGTGATTTCCCTACAGGTAACACTCCACATCCAGAGACACCACCTTCTAATGCCAGTACGTTACCCTCAATTTCAGCAACAATTCCAGGAAACATCTCCCAGTTTCAAGGTATGACTTCGGTGTACGTGAGTGGAAACATGTTTACTTGATCCTTTCTGACCTAGAAACACTACAAGCTTTTTTGTTTGTTTGTTTATTGAGGTCTAATCTAAATACAAATCAACACTGCATGAACCCAAGGAAACACTGAAAGTGATAAAGTGATAAACTTTGAAAGTGATTTATCTATTACCTTGATTGTGGTGATAGTTTCACAAGTATATACATTTGTCCAAACTCATCAAGTTGTATACATTAACCCCCTACCAAACTTGATGTACAAAACAGAGCCCTTTCAGAATGAGAGAGGTTTTGGGTTTGTTTTTTTTTTCCACTTGAAGCATCATACTTATAGATCACAGAGCCTTGCTTAAATGGGAGGAAAGGAAGGGTGGGGAAGGACTGGGAAGAATTGGCATACATTAACCAAAAGTGATTTATTTTTTCTTTCTTAAAATAATAGGTACTGAGGATGCAAAAAATGCAAGTTCTTCTTCAGCCAACCCCTCTTATTCCAGTGAGTAATGAACATATCTTCAGTCCTGGCAATAAATACACAGAACGTTTGAATGTGACTGGTAAAGGAGAGGATTCAATTATAGACAGCTTTTTATCAACTTCACTGAACCCGCAATCCCATTATAATCCTACCTAACTGCTTGATAATTTCCTACTGTTGAGTCTGGGGGGTTTTGTTTGTTTGTTTTTCATTTTTTAATATATTTATTTTTGAAAGAGTGAGACAGCATGAGAGGAAGGGCAGAGAGAGAAGGAGACACAGAATCCCAAGCAGGCGCCAGGCTCCCTGCTACCAGCATAGAGTCTGGCATGGGGCTCAAACCCACGAACCATGAGCTCCTGACCTGAGCTGAAGTGAGACGCTCAACTGACTGAGCCACCAAGGCTCGCCCCTTCAGTCTGGTTTTAAACAGCACACCTTTGGGATTTTTTCCTTACTTTAGTGCTCAGCAATTACCACTGAGGGTCAAGGTGATTTGATGAGACTAGTCTCAGATAAGCCAAAGTGCACAAGTGGAGACGTCTATAAAAATGAATTGTTTACCTTCAGAGAACTCTACCTTAATGTTAAAAATGGCCTTTAAAGAAATGCCTCATTTTAGCAAAAACATAGATGTCATATAAGATATGTGTATTCTAGGACTGAATAGAAAAAAATCCATTATTTTCTCTAGAGATTAAGAATAAGGTGAATGTATATGAACCCAGATAAGAAAAGATATATAGTTTTAGGTAAAGCCATTCTATTCAATTCAATAAGTCAGGATTCCGTTTATTGATGTGTAATTCATGGCGTCTTTATTTGGGGAGGTACTAATGATCTCAGTCAAGGTCGAACATGAAACAAACATGTAACCATAAAATTGGAAGTGTAAGCCATCCTACAAATGAACTGGATAGCCATAAGGAGTACATATGCAAGCAGCTAAAAGTAACTAATTAAATAAGAACTATTACCTCTACATCTCTGATTGTACCCTTTTAACAGCTGTCTTGGGAAATGACTGTCAGAAAAAATAAGGCAGGTGCTAAAACCAAAGCAAAATAGTAAGACTCCTCCTCAAAACTCACCCTAATTACTGTCCCAACACCTCTCCCTTCAATGCGGCGCCACACCCACGTACATCTTCCTTGAACCATGTGTTCACTTCTAGAAATCGATTCTGATATCCACTTATGCTGTTGTATGCCACTTCTAGTTTTAAGATATTATTATTATGTAAAGATACTTGTGAGTATTTTAGGATGCCAACATTATGACTAGAGCAGTTCCGGGATGGGGGGTGTGGGTAGATCGATCGATAGATAGATATCCCAGTAACCTTATCATACAGCAGCAAAGAGTATAATGCATGAATGTGGGTCAGACTACAGTCCAGAGAACGTCTCCAGTCTTCCATTGCCTCACTTCTCCAGTCTCTTAGGTGAGAACCAGCTCCTTTAGGTTTGGAATTTTATTTCAAAAGGCTGCAAGACTGACATCAAGTGGTTATGTCAGAAATGACAACTAGAGCAAAACCTTTGAATCAGATCTATCTCCTTTGCCTAAAATATAATATGTCTAGTAGGGTGATGTTTAAAGAAGGAAGGATGCCATGTGTGCTTTTGCTTGGTAAACAACTTCCTGTTAAATTCAACAGCCACACTAATTGACAATGTCTTCAATACATTTTAGGTATTATTTTGCCAGTGGTTATCGCTTTGATTGTGGTGACACTTTCAGCATTTATTCTTGTGGGTTTGTATCGAATGTGCAGGAAGACCGACCCAGGTAGGCGACAGCGTTTTGTCTCATTTTGTTTTCTGAAAGGTGAATATATATTCAGTCTAAACTTGAATTTAAACCCTTGAGGGGAGAGGAAGATTACCAAAAGAACGAAAATGCCATGCTGCTTGATCACAGAAATAGAGGGAATGGGAAAGAGAAACCCATTGAATGCTGACGAATGTAAGGAGTGAGAATGTAATCAAATATGAACAGATTCTTTTTAATGAAATAACCCCAGTTTTATGAGTGGTCAGGGGATTATGGTAGTAAAGGTGGCATAAAATGACATCCTTATCTGTAGTGAAGATTTTTTCCACTTCCATGCGACAAAAACTAAAGGTAAGTATTGCTAAGGATTTAATTGAGGGGCCCAGCATCTTCAGGGGACTGTTCTGTGACTTATTCACTCCTGGGGACACAGCTTTCCTTCAGTGAAGTGTGTTCCGTGACTCATCTCAAGATTGAACATGATGGCAATTTTTAGTGGGATTTGAAGGTGTCAAATCTTTATTACCCTCCTTAATCTCTCCAAAAGAATTTAAGGTCTTTCCTCTTTCCTTTAAAATGGCACTGCTGTTCTTATCAGTAGAGAATAAACTGAGGGTTGCCGGAGGGGAGGTGGATGAACAGTGGGAGGGATGGAATAGGTGGGGGATGGGTGCGGAGGAGGGCACTGGCTGTGATGAGCCCTAGATGTTTTATGCAAGTGATGAATCACTAAGTTCTACTCCTGACATGAGAGTGAATAAATAAATAAATACATAAATAGCTCCGTTCTCTTTTTACACCCTCACTTTTTGTTTTTGTTTTTTTTTTTTTTGCTGCTTCGTCTTCTCCCTTTTCTTAAATATTTATGGTTTCCATAATTGCATATTTTTATTCCTTTTTAAGTAGTTTATTATTTTAAAATAGACTGAGATTTGCAAAGAAGTTGCAAAAACAGAATTCCCCTACACCACACGGCCTATTTCCCTTATAATTACTATCTAAGAGTGGTATGCTACACTTGTCACAATTAATCAACCAATATTGATACATTGTTATTAACTAAATCCTCTATTCAGATTTCCTAGTCTTTATTCAGTCTTTTTCCTCTCCCACACACTTGAGCTCTCTAGAACCACTGTCAGTTCCCATGGCTCAGCACCCCCTCTCTGTTGTCTTAAACAGAGACCTATCTTTCCATTCTAGATCTGAGCCCTGTTGTGTAGAGCACCGCCTTCATCCATACTGGTCCCTCTCTCAGAATGCCTTGCTCACCACTTACCTTTTATAACATACCTGACCTGCAATTTATCCATGAAGATCTAGCTCAAACAGCAATTGAGTGTATCTTTCTATAATACACCATCTCTTTAAGGAAAGTAGAGTGTTTTCCTACTTCACCTTGCACAGAATCTTATAATATTATTCATCACATTATCATATAGTCACTTCTCTATGTGCCTGCTTCCACTGCAGGTTGGGTCTTAGTCTGTTGGGGCTGTCATAACAAAACTATCACAGGTGGCGTGGCTTAAAAAACAAACATTTCTCCTCTTAGTTCTGGAGGCTGAGAAGCCCAATCAAGGCATCCTCAGATTTGATGTCTGATGAGGACACTCTCCCCACTTTATAGACAGTCACTGTCTCACTGCATCTTCATATGGCAGAGGGGACAGGAGCGCTCTCCCGGATCTCTTTTATCAAGGCACACATCCCTTCATGAGAACTTCATCTCCTGACCTAATGATCTTCCAAAGGCTCCACTTCCTAATAGCATCCCACTGGGTATTAAGACATAACAGATGAGTTTCAGGAGGACACAAACATTCAGTCCATAACATCAGGCAAGCCCTCCAAGTCACAAAGCACATATTGTTCACATTGCACTGTGTATAATACACAGCAGAGCCATGCTTGTTGCTCGTTGACTTGAATTTTTAATTTTCAGTAAAATAGAACCCTCCCTTACCTCACTTCAATTTTAAATATTTTACTAACAGAATAGTACCGAAGTCTCATATACTCTTGATTTTTGAAGATATGCAAGCCACACTCTTCTGGGTTCACCCCCATGAACACTGTGTCCCCGGGACGCTACTGGATGTGGCTCCTGAGCCCAGTCCCTGACCGTGCACCTCACAGAGAGTTTAGGGCACAAGCATGACAATGCAAGGCAAAGTTACATGAAAAACCAGTAGTGTTCATTTTAGCTCTTACTGGAAAATAAGAAAAAACCAAATAAATGCCTTTCCCTTTGGGAGTTAGTGAATAAACTTCTTAATAATGTCTGAAATATGTTTCCTTAGTCAGTTTCCAGAGGGGAAATAGCAATTTTATAAATCAGTTTAATTTCTCTACGTTTCTAAAACACTAATCCTATGTTATATGGGAAATCGACTTTCCAAGTTGAAGCCTGTGGGTGTTGAGTAGGATAGGTAAAAAAATTAATGTGCTAAATCCATTTGTAAAAATACCCTGTACTGAAAGACTGCTTTGCATAAGAAGATTTGCAACTAAGTTATTTGAAAAATTGACATTTTCTATTAAAGAAATGAATTGGATGAATTGGATCATTCAGGGGGAAAATGTATAAAATACCTATAGCTATGGAGAGTTATTCTGAAGGCACATAACACTTTATAACCAAATTTAGTAATGTACAATTAGCAAAATCTCTTTGGTTATTGTTAACTTTGCTTTCTGAACAGACTTTTACAGCACTGTTATTAAATTAGCACCATTAGACACCCACAGTTCATCTCTCTTCAAGTATGTGGGTTAGACTTCAAGTTCAGAAAATTTGTAAACACTCTCTGCTTTCTGGAAGAGAACATGAATCAGGGATGTCAGTATGAAATTAAGCTTATCTAGATAATGTTGACGGTAGTCCGAGCTTTAACCCAAGAATAGCATATCTGCAGAAGGTAGTCTGTTGCTATGCATCTATCTGATAATGAATCTGTATTACAGTAATCTAAGGGGGAAAAAAACAGGCATGGGAGAAAATATCAACTCATTTTGAAACAAGGCTATGAGCATCACAAGTGATATCATACCTAACACTTAAAATAAGAATTTTAAGATGCTGTTAAAATCCTACTAATGTTGGGAAGACAAAGTTAGATTGAATTGGTGAACAGCATATGGCGCCGTGAATTATATCCTAGGGATTAAGAGTCCCGATGGTGTATCTTAGCCAAGGTGACAGAAATAGAAGTAGCCAAAATATTAATAGAAATCAAACTCTTTATAAAACAATGACGGTCATTGTCAAGAGAATTATAGTTAAAAGGCACATCCCAATGTCAAGGGCTGCATTAGACATGAAAGGAAATCCAAGAGACTAAAGCTGAGTAGCAATGAAATAAAACCACAGCACAGTCGGGAACAAAACAAGGGGGTCCCTATGCAATTACATTAAAGGATTTGCCTAATGTGCCACAGATTAATGCAAGGCTTGACCACCAACCTATCTGCCCTAAAGGCCAAGGCTTTGTGCAGAATGAATCATTATGAATTCTCACTCGACACCCAAAATGTCTTCTACCAGACTATAATGGAGCAGCCAGGCAAAGCAAACAAAAGATTACGTAGTTAGTAGCCGCAGTGACATTTTGCAGGGCCCTTTTGAGAGGCTTGAATCAGTGGGCTCCAGAGGCGATTGGAGGCAACGTCTACACCATCGTTCACCACAAATCCAGTGACTTGTGTCTCCAGAAAGAGCAATGTATAAAGGAGAGCCAATAATCCAATTCTCTGGTATAAAAAGGTAATTCCATACTTTGAGGAACTTTTTTTTCAGAGATACTAAAATAAACTGAGACATTTTCTGGTGTCTGTGGGATGTGTGATAATGGATAGTAGTTTCACATAGCAATATGAAACTATAAGATTAAAATTAGTCCAGAACTAAATTCAGGGGAGTTGTCCCACTTAGGGCTATCCCATGAATGTGTCAGCCATACCTGAGGAATAGTAGTAACCATATCTGAGAAAAAAATCCAGTGGGGCAGCAAGGGAAATTTTTAAAAAGTTACAAAATGGCTTTATAAACATCTTTGCACAGAAAGTAGCTGGGGTCTGAGAGTGGATTTTTTGGGGGGGAGAAGAGGGTTGTAGCCAGGTTCTCACAGCTGTAATAACAATTCTGTACTCCTTTAGGTACACCAGAAAATGGAAATGACCAGTAAGTAGCCACATCATTTTTTCCAGAAGCTCTGGCCCTACCATGTCTATATCTATCTATCTATCCACCTATCTATCTATATGTAACATTAATCTTCTACTTATCGTTTTTCTTATTTATTTTTTAAAACAAATTGTGCAAACAGCACTAGAAATAGGATTTGGCTATTTGTCAGAATTGTCTATCCAACGGATAGACAATTAAAATTAAAAGGGAAGGAAGATTTGTTCTTACACTTGGATAAAGTAGTAAAATGGGAAATCCAAAGATGGAATGCAAAGGGAAACAAATGAATATAAATAACTAGAAAGAAAAATCTCATAGAAATTTTTAAGATGGAGTTTTAAGATAGCTTTCCCAGTGAAATTTTGAGTATGTTCATCACAGTTAAGGATAATCATGCCTATGCTTTGAGATAGCTCTGAGTGGCTTTATCCTAGCAGTTGATGGTTGTTGTACTTTGACTTTATTAAAACAAAAAAAAAGCAGCAGTTACCAATCCAAGCAAATGTTACAGTCAAGGTTCTGCAAAGAGACAACTTGTTTTAATGTTAAAAACAAATCTTGTAGTTCAGATTTTTGTTGTTGACCTGAATTTGTAAATTGCCTTTATGGAGTTGTGAATTTTAAAAATAATCATCCACCTTTCTTGATTAGAAATAGAGGCTCTTGAGCTGTCCAAGGAAAGTAATCTGGGTTTGAAACTGTTTGGATTCTGAGAAAGAATTAAGCGGGGGTCTTGGTTAGAAAAGACAGCTCAAATGTTATAGTGCAATAGACAGAGCCTCAGGAAATTGGTATCCCCAGATCTCAACATTAGCTCAAAAGGTTTGGAAACATTCCTGTGCCTTCCTTTTAGGCACCAGAAACCTTTGTGATACGGACCTTGTGACAAGTGTGTCATGTGACCTACTTCTGTGTTTATCTGATTATCATTGCTTAACAGTGTGATGGAGATTTATTGGCTTGATTTTAAAAGCAGAAGGTGCTATAAAAGTATGTGTCTGTCTGTATGTAAAAAGACATGTGTTTTGCTATAGAAACACATAAAAATACATGTGTGCTTTTGTGTGTTCTTCATTCTGTTTATATCATGTATGTTTTCTATCACAGACATACAGTACTAATTACTACAGTATTCACTTATGTTTTCTGTTCCAAATAGACCTCAGTCTGATAAAGAGAGTGTGAAGCTTCTCACTGTTAAAACAATTTCTCATGAGCCTGGTAAGTATCCAGATTGTTGATTAGCTGAAAATGGTTATTTCAAAAAGTTTTAAATGTTTATTTATTTTTGAGAGACAGAAAGAGACAAGGCATGAATTGAGGGAGGGAAGGGGAGAGGGAGGCACAGAATCCACAGCAGGCTTCAGGCTCTGAACTGTCAGCACAGAACTTGAGGCAGGGCTCAAACTCATGAACTATGATATAGTGACCTGAGCAGAAATCAGACACTTAACCAACCGAGCCACTCAGGCACCCCTGAAAATGGTTATTTCAAAATCTAACTTGGATTTTGTTCATGTGAAAGACAACCAAAAAGCATAATTTATATAGAAATAATTAGTAACTACCCCAAAATACAAAGTTCTCCTATAGAGGAAAGATGAGTCCTAGGAATACTACTTTTGGTAAGATTATTAGACTATTATACTTTTAGAGGTTGCTTTTTATAATGTGTATATGTGTTCTAAAGAAGGGGTGGGGACTTGAGGCATTTCCTATTCTGTAGCTGTAAGCAGAAGGAACATTAAATGTACTACACTGTCTTTTATTATTGCTGTTGTTTTATTTTTGCTAAGGGCTATCTATAGTCAACTAGAACCAGAACTTATTAGTTAAAATGTAAATCCTATTTTGTATCATTTCATATAATTGAGCTCAATGAGGAGAAAACATAATCTCCTGTTGGTAACACATTTAGATTTCTTTTTTCCAAATTCCTAGGTTTTTAAACCAGATTTGAAGTGTATATGTTTTTCAAAATATAGATTGTGATTTACATGAATTATTATAAATTAGTTATTATAAATAATTATATAATTATTATAAATTAATTATATTAATTATATATGAATCAAGAGTGATGAAAGAATTACAGACTTTTTTCTTGGTTTGGATCGACCAAATATTTAAAACATCAATATTACAAAAAAAGACATATGAATAATAGGGGCACCTGGATGGCTCAGTTGGTTGAGCATCCAACTCTTGATTTTGGCTCAGGTCATAATCCCAGGACTGTGGGACTGAGCCCTGCATCAGGCTCCATGTGGAGTTTGGGATTCTTTCTTTCTTCTGCCCCTCATTCTCTCTCTCTGTCACTCACTCATTTACTTTCTCCCCCAGAATAAAAAAAATCAATAAAATAAAAAATAATCATTCATTCAACAGAACAATCTAAGTAGATCTAATTTAAATATCAAGTTAAATGAATACACTTACAATATGCAGTTCCCCCCATTTTATCTGTACAAAATAGTCACAGATACAGATGGTATGTAACATGAGAGCTATGGAATGACAAGCTGCATTATACTTATGCAGCAAAAAACAATTCTGTCAAACAAAAATCAACCAATATTGTCCCGATTCAAGAGCAAGATGTCAAATGCTGAATGTGGTCCCAACTTCAGGTAGGAAGTTCTGACTCGAACAAACTATGCCATGCAGACAGAAGACTTGAAAACTGAGGAAGGGCACCCAGAATCTACAGACATGCCCAGACCCCTCATGTGAGTCATTCACTCTTACAAGAGACAACACTCTTCTCTTGGAGGTAACCATCTGAATGGGCACAGGAGTAAAATTCATTCATAGAATAATCGGAAACCACTTACAGATTTCCCCTGGTTATTCACCAATCTTGACTAAGTTGCTATGCCTATTGTACCAGGTCGGGGAAGAGCAGCCTACATGTGAATTAGTCTTAAATAAGGACCCTTAGTGTGATCACACCATTTGCCAAGTAAAGTTCTCAGAACCTGCCTGTGTCTGTATAACATCGCGATAATTTCACGCACTCTCTTTACTCCCTTGGGGGTTTAACAAAACACTTTGCAGCCTTGGGGGTCCCCGAGCTGTGGATGGGCAGGCTAACCAGCATTTGGAAGAAGCCTCTTTGTAGGAGCCCCTGGCCACCCTTGTGAGGAGAAGGCTGGAATCAGGACCATTGCTCTACTGTCCCCCATTTCTATCAGGGAAATGACAACTGACACCAGAATTAAGGCTTTTGAGAACAAGAAAATTCCAGAGAAGCTAGGGTTTCTTGGTTGCAGATTTACTATGTGATTCTTCTTTAAGGTCCAAGGAAAATTCGACATAAACTGATATCTACCATTCACATCGTCACCAGGGTAATTAGTGAATAGACTATGGTAGGGTAGTTAGGAAGACCCTTAATTCTCCAAGATTCCTTTTCCTCATAAGTAAATTTTTAGGCCACAGGTCTAAGGAGGAAGTATAATAAAATCTATTCTCTGGACCTTTTATTTCTGCCAATTTTCATATAAGAATCATACCTCTTTTAATGAAATAACCTCTCAATGGTCAACCTACTTGATTTTCATGGGAAATATTTGGTGATAGGGCAAAACTGAAATTGCTGGTTTAGAGTCAGTTTCAATAGCCTAGAATTAATAATCTAAAACACAGTGATCTCCAAATGTTCTTTGTACCACCACAGTTTTTATTACAGTCTGGCCCCTGAAACACTCATCAAAAAATTTCTGTTCACGTTTTTTTAAATTGATTCAAATATGCTGTTTTTTAATAACACTATGCTCACCATACTTAACAGAAGTTACATTGTTATAACTACTTTTACCTAAATGTATTTTGTCCAACAGTAACATTTTTCCTCAAATGTAACTAGAATAAAATCTAAAATGGTTAGGTTTGGTACAAATGCACACGTTTGGCTACATTTTCCACTACCTCCTATATAAAAGTTTTAAGAAATCTGAAAAATACAGAAAAGAATTTGATAGAACAAATATCTGAATACCCACCACTCAGAATTGATGACTGTTCCATTTTATGTTATTTGCTCTGTGGCCTAAGAAATATAGTGTCAATGTGCCTAAGCAGTAACAAAATGAAATTTGAGCTTCAATGGCCATAAGAACTCATTGCATTGGTCAGTACTTTAATTTATAAGCTCTGGTATTACATCTCAGAATAAATTGTGCCATTTTAGAGGTCAATAAATCATGTTTCCAAGGAAACAGAGCTCTATAGCAACCTACCTTCAGGGGAAATGCCAGTGAATACTAAAGTACCTGGGCTTCCAGAAGCCTCCATGAGCCACAGTTGTTGTTCTGGTCATTTTCTCCTAATAAGACAGTTCTTTGCTCCAAAACCTCCTCTGATTAGCCATGTAGTTTATCCATCCACACCTCTTGCTTTCTTTAAATATGTCATCTCTCAAGTAGGGTCCTCTGCTGAAAACGTAACCCATAAATGTTTAAAATTTGATTATTTAAATTAGGGGTTTTCTTCAATGTAAAAGAAAAAGCCGCTTAGAGTACAACAAGAATCTTCTTTCAGAAACAAAGGAGCACAAAATATAGTAGATCAGGGAATCCTTTATGAGATCATATGAGATCCCACTCAGCTTTAGTAAGAAATCCTGCCAAGTCAAACATCAACATGATTGACTGCAAAATATACACATGTGCCAAAATGCATCTTAAATATGATTGCTCCTCATATCACATCTCAGGAAGTTCATATACATTGTCTTGTTTTCAATAGTAAAGACTGTAGGAATTATGAATAAAACTGCTTATTAAAGAATATATTACTTCCCAGAAGAAAGAAAGCATAGAATCTTTGAATTTCATTTTAAAGCACTATTTCAGGGACACTTGAGTGGTGCAGTTGGGTAAACTTCTGATGCTTGATTTCGGGTTGAGTCATGATCTCACAGTTCATGAGATCGTGCCCCACCTCAGGTTCTGCACTGACAGTGCAGAACCTGCTTGGAATTCTCCTCTCCCTGCCCTGCACGCGCTTTCTCTCTCTCTCTCACTCTCGCTCTCGCTCTCTCGCTCCCTCTAAATAAATAAATCAATGTAAAAAAAATAAAGTGCTACTTGATATTGAACCATTTGGAAGAACGAAAAGCAAGTCTGAACTCATTATAACATTCCTCTGCCTAGAAAACTGCTAGGTTTGTAGGATCTAAGATGAAGTTCAAACACTTTGGCATGTCTACAAGGCCTCTCATGGTGCACCAGACTTCTCTTGCTCATTTGGGAACCACTTACTAACTCATATTTTCCGGGCACCATTCATCTCCTGTCCCAGTCTACCTTGCTGAAAAGCACTTTTGAAGGAGGAGATGGTGTCTTGGTCCCTGTTAACACTTCTTCTCTCCCCCACCCCCTGCCACTTCACCATTACAGTAATTACTCATTATTAGTATATTGTTAGCACACTAATACTAATTAGCGTATTATGGTAATTATTCCTTAAATGTGCAGTCATTTTTTTATTATTTATGTTTACAAATAGGAGGAAGGAATGATTAAAGGTGTAAAGATGAGCAAAAAGATTAAGAGATTTAGAAAGGCATACATAGATTCAGCTCTGTCTTCTCATCCCTTCAATATCTGCCCATTCCTTGCATTTCCACCAAGGCTTCTTGGACTGCCTAGGTGTACGTGGTCTTCTCTTCTGAACTTATGTTTTCATCTGGCAAATCAAAAAGCTCTTCATGGCTTGAACTTCCATTTTATTTATTTTTTACTAAATTTTGTTAATGTTTATTTATACTTGATAGTGAGAGAGAGAGAAAGAGGGCAAGCATGAGTGGGGGAGGTGCAGAGACATACAGAAACAGAATCTGAAGCAGGCTCCAGCCTCCGAGCTGTCAGCACAGAGCCTGAAGCGGGGCTTAAATGCACAAGCTGTGAGCTCATGACCAGGGCCAAAGTCAGACACTTAACTGACTGAGCCACCCAGGAGCCCCTTAAACTTCCATTTTAATACCTGGCCACAGTATGCATAATAGAAAACAGAAAAGAATTAAAAACTTCTCATGAAACAATACAATACACTCGCGAATGGCATTGGTTTATCTCTTTCCCGCCGTTTCTTTTCTAGGTGTGTGTTTCATTTGCTTTTACCATAGACATTATTATAGTCTACTGAATTCATATTGTAACTGAATCTTTCTCATATTTTCTATTCCCTATTAGACAGAACTTAGAGGGAGATATTAAGAATTGGAACAATTTTCATATGCTTTGCTTGACAGGACTCTGACAAACAGTAGGGGTTCAATAAACGTTTGTTTTGTTCACTTCCCATTCCTGTACTTCATAGCCATAGATTCCAGGAGGTGCTGTGATGTCTGCAAAATAACGATAGTGAACAAAGAGTCATGCTGGAAAGCAGCTAGGAGAGCTGTCACTCTGTACCCGGCATTTCTCAGAGCACGGCACCTAAGGGGTCCTTCAAAGGGAGCCCCAGGTGGTTCTCCTCATTGGGTCTCTGGCACTATTTTTTATCACCATGACAGTGCCAGTGACAGGTGACCTCAACAGAGTTCCCAGAAGACAGGTTTCTAAAGACAGATCAAAGCTGGAGCAAAACAATGACATTTATTCTCAAAGCTGGAGACTTTGACCCATATGGCTGTTATATAGTGTGACTGATGTTGATACCGGAATCTACCTGAAAGACGCAGGTAGTGTGAAGTGTGTTCATTATGAATTCAGGGGCACATAAAAACACTTGGGGTCCTCTGCTTCCCATCATCCTAGGTCAATGTCTATCTTTATACTGGATGATGGAATAACACGGTTATTTTGACTAATGCCCCATCTATTACTCTGTATATTACCAAAGACTTTATGTTGGCTTTTAAGTTTCTTTTCACAAACTCTTTGCCCAAGTCTTTAAACCGAGGACACTAGAATGTCTTCCTGATAAAATGTCACCTTAAATATATAATACAGTTTTGCTTAGGTTCAAAGAACAAGCAAAAGGCTGTAACTCATTCCCCCAGAATGCCTTTCTTATTATCACTTCCTAATTCACACCCTCTGCACCCAGGCCATTAGCTGGGCATTGCCCCTTTAGGGTGAAAACAGATGATGGTGGAAAAAAGCTCATAAATCTTGGTGAACAATTTCCAGGCCATACCAAGAAGCAGACTGTAGCTTTAATGACATTCTTGCAGGGAAACTGGACTTTCCTTGAAAAACAAAAAACAAGCCAAGAAACCTTATTTTCATCCTTATCTACTCTCTGAGCTTAGAGATCAAAACCTATCTTCCATTTATAGGTGAGCACTCTGCACAAGGAAAAACCAAGAACTGACAGCTTGATGAACTTCTCCACACTTGGCAATAAATATGTAAGTTTTTTTAAATTTTCATTCACTAGGATGCTCATTAGTAATATCTGCTTTGTTAGAGTAAAGTAGCTTAGATTACTTCGAAAGACTTAGTTTATTACAAGAAAAAAGTTATGATAGAGCAGCTGTGCTAATGTTAGGATATGCATCCCAGCCAAAGACTGGTGCAGGGCACAGGGTTCAGAGAAGGCAGGTAAGGAGGTCCATTTGTCGTTTCTCTGTAAAGACTGCACCAGGATATCCTTTCCCTGTGGGTCCAGGAACCATGGATGTGTACACAAAGCACCTGAAACAAGGTGATCCAAAAAGGTAGTCTCAGCTGCGGTTTCTGGTACCCAGCCAGTCACAAAGGCATAGTGTTGCTAAACTAGCTAAGGGACCACCAGTGTCTCTATGAGAACAGATGCAAATGAGCAATCTCATTGCAGCAATTGTGAATCAATAAATAATTGAAACCTCTCAAAACTATGGTTACAAGCAACACTGCTATTCTGCATGTTCTGTGCTTTGACCGGGAGTTCGTGCAATGCACATACATTTCCTATTTCAGTAAAACAGCTCAGGCCAGTATCTCACCTGCTAGAATTAATCCTCTCGGTTTAGCATGGGATTGTCTTTTGCTTTCCTAGAATTGAGCAAGGATATTTTCTTCTAATTTTAGTTTAGTTTTCACAAGGTGCACTGATTAAGTGTCCTCACAATTAGTGTTTGATGCTTTTTAGAACCTGCAGAAGAATTCACCCTTCAGCAACTAACAGTAAAAAAGCAAAAGAGCAAACAAATACGTATATGCCCAGAATTGACCTGACCACAATGGTAGGCACTCTGAGAGGGATATTATTTTTGGGCCCACTACCTATGGCCACTACCCAGCTACTAATGCAGTATTGTTATGGACATTTAGAGGGTTCTTGCAGAATAAGTGATGCTTGCCATGTTCCTCTGGCCAGTAGCAGGAGTTGGAGAAAGAGGACTGCCATCCAGATGTGAACACCAGTATCGGATTCTATCCCTTTCTAGCCACCAAGGGTGGACTAGAAAGAGAGGAATCTGAGAGTCTGCCTATCCTTTCGTGATGGACATTTTTAGATGCAAAGTTGGAGAAGCTGAGAAATTTAAGAAGTTTGTGGAGATGGGCGGTCCAAACCTACCTAGCTCATGGAAAGCTTTCTCGCATGCCTGCCAGGGCTTCTTTCAACCTTGTGGCTAGTCAAAAGATGCTTTCTAAATTATCAAAATGCTCAACTCTTAGTGACTGACTGTCCAATTTGGAAGAACACAAAGTCTTCTTTTCATTTGGAAAGAAAAGGTACACAGACGAAAGGGATGGTGGTGACCCAAACAAGCTGAACAAAATTAACTTTTGTTCAGTTCCAATTCATTTCTATTTTTACACTTAAAAAAGTATTCCTAGCCTTTGATTTCATGTCTTTTAATTTTCAGAAATAAGTAGCTTTTGTCACTCTTCTCTGTAATTTTGGAATTACATAACCATGTTCTGAAGAGTAAAGATCAGAACGGGAACAAACAAGTTTGACATGTCGATTCTACTATTTTTCTTACATTTTTTAAGTATATTTTTCTTGGCAATCATTGTACTTTGAATGTAGTAACCAGTGAGTAATGACTTTCTAGGTTATTAATTAGAAATCATATATCAACTCAAGAGATTCCGAATAAATAGGAATGTAGTCATCAGAATCAGAAACTTTGGGAAAACAAGTTGAGAAGTTTGGAACTATGGGGAGTAGCAAACATTAATATAGAAAAGTTCACAATGTTAAAATTTCTCATCTCAAAATTAAATTATAGATACATTTAATCCTTGCTGCTTCATATATCAATCCTCTATTTTGTGCGGAGCATTATATTTAATGTGACTTGGCAGGGCAGAAAAAATTCCAAAATACTACAATCTATGATCCCTGCCCTCTGCAAAGCTTTGCCTAGTGGGAACATGAAATCACACACAAGAAATAAGATAATAATTAGAGAAAAAAATTAAAAGCTATGTGAGTATGATTGCCACTGATTCATCAATTCAAACACATTCCAAAATCTCTTGAGACTTTTACATCAACCAGAGGAAGATTGGTAAGGGTTTCAATAAAATATTATCCTTTAGCTGCAGATGGATTGTTCCATTTAGGGATCATAACTTTTTTAAGAATAAGAAAAGAATAATTTTAGCTTAAACTTCCCCTGTAAAATTCACTTTGGTCTCATCTGTTAGCTGGTACCATCTTCAAAATAGCTATTAATGCAGAAATAACCTCTGTTAAGTTTTGAAGACCACCAGAATCAAAGATTAGAGATATATTTGTAGTATACATTTCTAAATATATTTGGGCTCATTTATAATGCAAATACGCTGTTATCTTCTTCTGAGATTAATTCTCTTATGATACGGAGTGGTAAGAATGACATAGCTAAAGGAATCGATTTGCTGTCATAAAGAACTGCTGCTAAGGCCAGAATTTCTATGCAAAAGTGTGGAGCAGGGAAAGTACATTCTTTTATTGTTGATGCCAACAAATGGTCTGAACAAATTTGTCAGTAATGAGCATGGAGGTGGGGACAGTAGCTAATAATGTCTCTATGGAAGAAATGTATAAAAAACTAAATGCAAAAAAAAGAGACAGAAAAAAATTATGTATGTTTTATTAAGTAACCGATTAAAATTTTTTAAAAAACAAAACAGTATAGGTAAATTCAATGGAAAAGATAGATAAGAATTCTACCACATCATGACTTAAAACTTCCAAACACAAAAAATTATCATACAGAAAATTATGGAATAAAAAACAGATTGGGAAAATGTTTGTCATAAACATGAAATAAAATAATTAACATCTTAAATATAGCAAAGACATTTATACAGATTAGGAAATAGAAAAATGAGCAAAGGCTAGGAACAGGCAACTCATAGAGGAGAAATAGAAATGATAATATAAAATTACAGAAGAGTTAGTGTAAAATTTTTAAAAATGTGAAATAATACCAAAACAATTATAATTTATTAAACCCTTTTTTCTAATTTTTAAGAATCATACGAGTGAAGTAAATAATATCATATGCTGCATTTTGAAGTATAAGTTTGATTAATCTCCCTGAAGAACAGTTTGGTAGTGTTTTCACTAAAGGACTTAAAGGATGTACATTTTTGACTTAATAACTTCACTTTTAGGAAATTTTTATAAGGACATTATTTTAATTATGATTAAAGATTAATATACAAAGTATAGTACTAAACATGTAGAAACAGTTTAAATATCTAATGATATGGAAATTTCAAGTAAATAATGCTTCATCCAATCAATGACATTACATAACTGAGCAAAAGTAATTCTCAAGATGATTTTTTAATTACATGCCAACATGTTCAAGAAATAGGTTAGTGGGGAAGGAAGGGGACAATTTTAAACTCAACGGAAAGCATTTGATTGTTCCAGGATGAGTTCTGTGGCACAGGAAGGCAGGGAACCCCTGCTGCTGGCCCCCCCCTCACCAGCAGGTCCCCCTCCATTTTGTTCCAAGCCTCCTGACAGTCTAAGAAGTGGTGGGAGTCTCAGATCAAGACCCAAGGGTCTGGAAAGACCAGTAGCTTGTGTGAAAGTCTCATCCCACAGACCCTCAGCATTATGGAATGTTCCCTATTTTCATTTTTCTCCCAGATACAATTCACTCTGTCATTTCTCAATGGTACCATGATCATCTAAAAGCATCTCTGTGAACTTTCAAAAGACATAACATGTTTTTCAATTGTTTTTCTTACATTTTAAGATGAATAGCAGGGACTAAAAAGAAGAGATTTACTTTCCGATTCTAGGTATGGCCTTGAACAAACTTCTCAATAATGCTTTGCACTGGGCTCACATTTATAAAATCAGGACAGAAAGATTTTTTCCTTTAAGACTATTTTGCTTCTTTGTTTATAAAGTGTAGTCAGTGTTGCAAAAGAATCTATTATGATACTTTATTACAGAAGTGATCATTTTATTCTTTATAAGAATCATGAATTTATAAAATTTCAAGGTTGTGAGACATTCAGTGACCTTAAAGTCCTGCATTATTGTAATTGAAGACAACACACTAAATTTGGAGAGATTACAATGTTGGAAAGGAAGCAAATACTGGTATTGGTCCGGACATTCAATCTGAAACTGCCAACTAATGAAAAAAATCATTAATGAAGCAAAATCCATTTCTCAAGAAAGACTTTCAATGTGGCATATATTCTGACCAAAATTCCAGTTTATTCCCATATTACTTGCTGAGTCTTGAAAAAATATATACAGTATTAATCGTGAGCATTGTCTTATTCATATAAATCCAGGTGTTTACCTAGATTGTCTGTGCTGCAAACTCTTGACTCACCTACAGAAGAATAGGGGTCAGTTGAACAAAACATGACAGAGACCCTGCTCTTTGCCAAGTTCAAGGACAAGTGTAAAAAGGCTCATGACATGTTGCTGTCCTCCAGGGGCTTATAGAAGTGAAGAGAAATACATGTAAGGAAGATAATTTTACTTTAATAAAGGTGAATAATAAGATAGTGGTATGTAAAGTGAGACCTGGTACCTTGAAGTTGAAGGGCAAATTGCTTAGAAAAAGATGGTATTTGAGCTGAGACTTACAGGATAAGAAACTGCATGTATATGAAAAAAATAATAAGTAATTGGTTGGCTTAGTGCTGTGCTATGCATGTCTGCTGCTTAGTCAGTGAACCGCTGATACTGTTCTGATTAAGTGTAGAACATGAGTATAAGCACTTAGAAGTTGTTATAGCAATCTGATATTGCTGCAACATTCTATTCATGTTACTGTATCTTTTTGATATCAGTTTGCTGCTGATTAGAACTTTTTGAAACACCAGTTCAGTCCTTCACCATATATAACTTGAGGACCACTGGCCCAGAAGATATAGGTCAATGCCACAAAGGCTGGGAAATAAGGCTGAAGCAGTAGAAGACACCAGACCATGGGAGATCTTATTTTCCTTGGTAAATCAAGGATGTCAGAAAATAAAAATGAAATACTTATTTTTCCTAAACAGAATAAAATCAGATTCTTTCCTCCTTCATTAATGCCATCAAGACATTTACTCATTTGGGGAGAGTCCCCCCCCACAAATGCAACATTGGATGGAAAATACCCAGGAAATTAGTTCCAAATTTAGGAGAGGCATCTGTTCCACAGTCATGCCTAGAATCATTGTGCTCCTTCTAGCATACACTGGACCATCTATCAGTTGCAGATACTCTGGGAGTACATCAGAAATACTCTGTTCTACAATCCTTTCGTAGCCTAAGGCGTGGATCCTCTGGCCACTCCCTGCTCTCCAAGCCATTCTCTACCATGGCCATCAGTATCTAACTTTCCCCCATGTGAGGCAGCAGTACAACTAACTCTACCAAAGTCCCTGCTTCCACCAAGCATGCCATGAAAGAGCAGCGTGCAGGTCTTTACCACTGTGCACCCCACCCAGACTCTTGGGAACCACCAGTACTGCCATCAACGGCAGCACAACATCTAAGCAAGCCCTGCCAGGTCAGACCTTTTCCCCCTTTTCCCACTTAGGCACTGATGCCTCCATCTCGTGCTCCTTTGGGGGCCAACACAGAAAGTTTTTTCTGCATTGCAAAGAAGAAATTCCAGAGTGATAAAACAAAGCCCTGGCTCTCCTTCTCTCCTTCTAGTATAGGAGAATTGGAGAGTCGTCTGTTCACACTTCACCCTGATAAGCCCACAGCAGCAAAGCGTGAAAGTTGCCATTAAATGTCTTACTCACATTGTCACCCCAAGAAGCAGACCTTGAGCTGTGTCCCATTAATGATAGGGCAGAGTTAAGGACTTTAATCAGATGAGGAATATGATGATATTTGTGCTTGAGACACATCACTGAGTGTTTAGTAAAGATTAATTCAAGAGAAGGAAGTGTAAGGAGTAAGACTGGAAGCAGAGAAGCTGGGAGACTATTGCAGTCTCCTCTGGGAAAGGCACAAGGGCATCGCCAGTTCTGCAGGCACAGTAGGGATGGAGCTGAAGAGGCAAAAGCAGAATAGAGAACTGTCTGGAAGGTGCACTTTTCCAGAGGTGGTGATTGATTGAATGTGGGCAGTGGGGAATGAGGAGGATTACAAGTATAGACATGCCCACATTTCCAGAGTGCCTGGGTGGATCATGGAGGTCAGAGCAGAGATTTGAATTGTGCAGTGAGACGGCACAGGCTTGGCAGGCAGTACAGTAGCCCCCCCTTTATCCAGAGGGGGCATGTTCTGACACCCCACGGGATGCCTAAAACGATGGACAGTACTAAACCCTATACATGCTGTTTCTTTCCTGTACATACATACCTATGATTAGCTTACTTTATAAATAAGGCCCAGTAAGAGATTGACAGCAATAACTAATATCAAAATAAAGCAGTTATAGAAATAAACTGTAATAAAGGTTATGTGAATGTGGTCTCTCTCTCTCAAAATATTTTACTGTACTGTACTCTCCCTTTTTATGATGATGTGAGATAATAAAATGCCTACTTGATGCGATGAAGTGAGGTGAATGCCATAGGTGTTCTGAAGTAGTCTTGGGCTACTACTGACCTACGGATTGATAGGTCAGAAGAAGGACCTTCTGCTTCTGGGCCGAGGCCGACTGCAAGTAGCTGAAGCCAGGAGATGGGAAACCGTGAATGGGGTGGGGGTCCGGCTACTATACAATGTTTTCCCTCCAGACACAATGAGTTTGAAGTGCTTGTGAGACAATCAAGTGATTCCATCGGGTAGAAAAAATTCAGTCAGTCACTAACATTTCTTAACAAGAAATGGCCCCTCCAGCATCTCTTACTCTGCACTGTCTTGCAATCTGAACTTTTTCCCCCCACAGGCTTAATCTTCAGCTTCTGTGCTCCAGGGGCGGCAAGGGAGAAAGCTTCGTGGACTCATTCCTGATGCCCCGTCCTGCCCTCCAGTCTGCCAGTCACCTGTCCCAATAAAGAGATGTCCAGGTGGCATGCAATAATTTCACAGAATCTAAAAGAAGCCTGGGCCTCTCCTGTCATTTGAGATGTGAAAAAAGCACATTACTGCATTTTATAGGAACGTTCTTGGGAGTTTTAGGAAGGACCTTTGTGAGCAGATTACCTGACAGCCCAGGTAGGTGAGTTCCCTGATGACATGACCTTCCCCTGAGTAAAGTTTCCAGACCCGACAGTTCATATCCATGGAGACTTTCCTATTTTCTTGGTGTTCTTATATTACCTAATGTTTGTATTTATTGTTTTGTACTATGTTAATGCAGGGACAATTTGCAAGTGTATTATTAAATATTAGGTAGATATCATGCCATGCCACTTTGTACATAAAGATATTTTATTCATATTTTCATGTGTTACTTTTAATAAATAATTACTATATTCAACACACTAAAATATCATAATGTGACTGTGAAAATGGCAATGGTATTGTCTTCCCATAATTATGAATATTTGGGTGCTGATTACTTGAACATGAGAACTCACTAATGAAAGACATTTGCGATAAGTGAGAAAGGAACAAAGGACCCACATATCAGACCCCATTAAAGGGAAGTCAGCTTCCCATCTCTTTGGTCTTTCTAGTTGTAATTCACACTATGTGGCAAGGATGTGAGGGCATTTATGACACTCCGTACTGCATTCATTAAGATGATAACAGGATTGAGAATTTTCATAATCCGTTTGGTTGATAGAGTCTGTGCATTTTTAATTCTTTTTTAAAATATAATGATTTGTTCTAGCAATCATTGTCAAATCTCCAGTTTGTAGAAACCAACACTTCATAAATACATAATTATGATATTATTTTTCAGTGTACCACTTTTCTAAAAAACAAAACTGTATGATTATAGCTGCCACTCCATCGGGAGCCAGTTCTTCTGTCAAAGGCTGACTGATCAACCTTGATCACTTCTTGGACACAAGGGATCAAAATGTCATGTTGGTTGAAGTTCTATGGAAAGCCCAGGAACTAATACACTGGCAGCGGCAGGCAGCTCCTTGACTTTTATGCCCACCTAAGCCGCTTTCCATGCAAATCACCTCAGTGATGTGAGGGCAGTGTAGTAGAGCAGAATGGTGTGTTTAAAACTGATTTTTAAAATGTCTTTCTTTGCAATGTATTTCAAAACTTCCAGCCTTAAGAATTATATAAATAATCATCTTGGTTTTAGCTTCCTGATGTCTGGATTATGTCTACTCAAGGAGACCAAGCAGGCATATCTATATTACTGACTGGTGTCTCTCTGTGTTTCTTTGAGAAGAGACGTGGAGAATAGGGGAGCCAGGGGAAAAGCAAAGCAAGAAGGGAGAGGAAGAGGCAAGGATCTCTGACACACTTCCCTCGAGGGATCTCTTGCCTATGATCAATTCCAACCTACAAGCCTTTAAGTGGGAACAGAAATGACTAGAGCAGGGTCTCCAGAAGGAAAATATCCAACACCCCCAGAACACTATTCTGGGCCCCTCAATAGAAGCCTTGTTACACAAAATGTACTGCAAAGAAACAAACTTTTCTGCAATTTAAATGACTACAAGTGACATGTTATTCTGGCTTCTAGAAAAACCATTTGCTTGACTTTTAGTAAGTATTGTTGAAAGACAATTTACAAGGATCAGAAGAGGGAAAGCTTTTGAATGGTCATAAAAGAATGAAATTCATTCTGCTTCAACAATTTCATATAAAGAATATGCTTTATACTAACAAATACAGCATTAAATCTTTAAAACAGTCTAGATAATAAGAGGATTGAAGACCTTGAAGAGATATTAGTGGCATTTGTATAGCATCAGTCTCTTTCATAAGTAATGTCTACATTTTTATAAATCAACTTAAACTTCTATTAACGTGGAGTGTTTTGCTTTCAGGCCACAATTACCGTTAATCAGATGGTTTTTAATTATCTGATTTAGATGATCTACTTTTTATTCCTGACTTATTGTAAGCTTTTTATTCTGATATATAGTTCAAATGTCACTGCAGCAAAGGAAAGGCCCTGTTTATCTCAAAGCCAAACCTTTCTATGTGTTTGTCATGCATGACAATATGAGTATAATTTAAGTCTATCAATAGTCAAAACAAAAACAAGGGCTAATTAACTGGCACTGTTGTCATCTGAGAATAAGCAGATGTTGT
Source organism: Suricata suricatta (assembly GCF_006229205.1). Classification (NCBI taxonomy): domain Eukaryota; kingdom Metazoa; phylum Chordata; class Mammalia; order Carnivora; family Herpestidae; genus Suricata; species Suricata suricatta. The sequence goes on from NC_043700.1 coordinate 114,683,930, forward strand.
TGGCCGACACAGTAGCTGTGAGCAGCCAGCAGAGAAAGACTTCTAAATTCCCCTTGCTGAGCTGAAATATTCCATTACATATCTGACAAATCTGTGTCTTATTTCTTGTCTACCTGCCATTGTGAGGATCAACTTAGGCCATGGACTAACCTTCCACAATGATCATGCTGCTTTCCCTGATTTCTCTCTGCTGAGCCCTACTTGTGATTATTCAAGACTTTATGGGGTTCCAAAAAGAAGACCAGATAATGTCCTTTACCAGTTAAGCTTTGGGTGACACTAGTCTCAGAACTATGAAACTATTAGTAATTACCTATATTAAAGATATCCATCCTTTGTGGCTAATTAAATAAGTTACCTTGAACTAAGAATTTATGATGGATGATCCACAGATCTTTCCTTAAAAATTTCCCCACAAGTACAAACTAGATTTCTCACGTTTCATCAATGAGTATACTCTGTCCTTGCTCCCAGGGGATTTGTCTTATAAGTGGACCTAAACATATTTTCCTGTTCTGGATACTTTTTAAAAGCAAAACAGTTTTGACAAATAATCGAAAAACATTTACCATGTCCATCAGTGTTCCATTCCTTAACTTGAAGTCAGAATTCTACTGAAGGGATCATGGACAATACCATTAGTTAACTAATGCCATACCCAAGACTCACAACATGTCGGGCATAAGGCTACACATCTCAGCTAATCATCTAAATAATAGTAAGAAATAATTTCTAACATTTTATTATTCTTTCTTATTATTGTTATTGTCATAAGCACAGACATAAGCATATCCATTTAAAACATACAGAAACCAAGACAGAAAGTTAAATAATTAACCCAAGGTTGTACAACTAGTCAACTGCAAAAATTTGGATTCAAACCTAAATCCCAAATCCCTGTTCCTCATCACTATACTACTAACGCTTGCTAATCTCAGTTTATTTATCTATAAAAAAGGGTGAAAGTGTTATACTTCTTGCCATAGTTAAAAACAGGGACCAGATTTATCATCCCCCTACAAACAATCAAAAAACTAAACCTCTGTTTCAGACAATGGACAAAAGACAGAACTGGATCATGATCCATAAGAACAGAGAAACAAAATTGAGAGCCTTATGAAGTCATGACTTTGACACATTTCAGACTGGCTGCATAGCAGAGGACTCCTAAGTAGAACCTGAGAGTCACACTGAGTTGAGCAGACATAGATTGGAGCAAGGAGACTAAAGTACCCAGAATTTGTGGAAGAGAGTATCAGACAGGAAGAAGCTACATAAAGGCCTCCAAAAATCTGCATTTGGTGACACTGTATCTATTGATAATGGAATAGTAAGCTGTGCATACACTTAGGGTGAAATTCCACGAAACCAGGCAAAAAAAAAAAAGAAAAGCTATATGCCAAAAATTCCTAGACATCATACAGGGTAGAAAGACCTTTTTAAGGTCAGACCAAAGATACTGGAAAATCCTCATTGATCACTTTGATTAATGACCCCATAAGAGTCACACTTCAGTAGAGTTGTGCTAAAACACCCATAGAGGGTTTTTTACACCTTTACACCATAGGTAATGGTGACTCTAGATAAACCCTAGCACAGCCTAAAAGCAATTCCTAAAGAATGAAAAAACATCAACATATTTAAAGGCCTCCCAGGACAAAGTCTGACAATATTTTATAAAGAGAGCAAAATACAACAAGACAACAAATCAACAACCTAAAGTTCTAAATGTTCATCATCCAATCTAAAATGATATAGATGCACCCAAAGAAGTAAGCTGCGAACCGTAACCATGAGAAAAATTAGTTAATAAGAGTGACTTGTGACAAGGGTACCATATTAATCCAATGGAAAAAGGACAGTCTTCTCAAAGTGGCTCTGGAACAATAGTTTGCTCATGTGCATAAAAAACTAAAGTCAACACTCACCTCCTACCACACACAAAACAACTTGAAATGTGTCACAAACTGAAACATTACATCCAGGTCTATAACATTTGCTTTCTATAAAGTCAGTTCAGATTCCCTAAATAGGACATAAAAGGCCAAAACTAAAAAAAATATGATAAGCTGACTTTTATCAAAACTAAAAATTCTGCTCTTTGAATGGGCATTAATAAACCAAAAAGGCCAACTAAAGAATAGAAGAAAATATGGGAATTAGAAATGTCTGACAAATGGCTTATATCTAGAACATGTAAGGAACTCAAAACACTTAAAAATTAGAAGTCAACCACAAAAAATAAATCAGGAAAAATATTTGAAAAGGAAATTCACAAAAGAAGATATATGATTTTCCAAATAGGCAGGTGGAAAGATACTCAACATCACTTAGTCATGAAGAAAATGCAATTTTAAATCTACAATGAAATACCACTGCCTATCCAAAGAACAGCTAAAATTATAAAGGCCACTAATACCAGGTGTTGGAGGGGATGTGGAGGAACTAGAACTCTCATACACTGCTAATGGGAATGTAAAATAATACAACCATTTGGAAAACAATTTAGCAGATTCTTCTTTAAAAAAAAACAGTTTTAAAAGTTAAATGCCTACTTCTCATATGACACAGCATTCCGCTTTTATGTATTTACCCAAAAGAAATGAAAACACATGTCCTGGCTATACAAAGACCTATAACTAAAGGTTCATATTAGCTCTTTTCAGAAGAGCCAAAAGCTATAAACAATAAACAAGTGGTGGTTAAAATCATACAATGGATTACCACGCAGCAGTCAAATGGAACAAACTACTCACACACATCCCCCAAATTGGATGAATCTCAAAAACATTACGCATTATGCTGTAAAAAAAAAAAAAAGAGGCCGGGGATAGCCGGTGTACATACTTTATGACTCTATTTAAATGAAACACTAGAAAAGAAATCAGACCAATGGCTGTCTTGAGCCAGGGATGGAGGAGAAAGGCCAGGAAAAAAGCACAAGACCATTTTTTTTTGAGATGATAGAAACTTCTGAAGTTTGATCGCAGTATGGGTTAGATGGTATACAGATTTGCCCAAACACAAGCTGTACATTTAAAATGGGTATAATTTTAGGTATAAAGTATGCCTGATTAAAATTGACTTTTAAAAATATTTCACAAACTTTTAAATATTTTTTCTTCCTTAAACTTTTACTTTGAGACATAATGGAAAAATGTTACAAGTACAAATGGAAAAATAAGACATGATCACAGTTAAAATTGGAGACAATCTAACCAGAAACCTTTAACGCCTATCAGCTAATGTGGAAGCTAAAGTTCTGAGTGGGACATGCTGCAGGGCTGAAAGGAATGGTAATTAGTGTTCCTCTCTTTCTTCCTTACCGCCTTCTTCAACAGAATCCACACCAACCTCCTCATAATCCTTCTTCAGGGTAGCTATGTCCTCAGACCTCAAAAACTGTCCTTCCTTCATGCTTTCACCCACTTACCAGTGAATAAAGCATGCATACCTCAGGTGAAACTTGTGGTCCAGGTGAGCTCAAGGACTCAGCAATGGCTGTGGTGTTGCTCACATGCCCACAGCTCATTGTACTTTGGCCAGGTCTCCACCAGGTACCACAGTGGGATTTAATACCAACTTTGAAGCCAGTGGGGTACCAGCCCACTAAGGGGATGCTTGGTCTAGTTGGTGGCAATGGCAGCATCGACATCTTTGGGAACCACATCGCCACAGCACAACAGGCAGCAAGCCATGTATTTACCATAGCAAGGGTCACATTTCACCATCTGGTTTTCTGGATCAATGCACATACTGGTAGTCTCTGCTACAGAGAACTGTTCATGGTAGGCTTTCTCAGTAGAGATGACAGGGCATATGTGGCCAGAGGGAAATTGATGTAGGGATAAGATACCAGGTGGGTCTGGAATTCTGTCAGATCAACATTAAAGGCTCCATCAAATCTGTGGAAAGCAGTTATGGAAGACATAATCTGGCTAATGAAGCAATTAAGAATAGTGTAGTTTGGGCACTCGATATCAAGATTTCTATGAAAGATGTCATAGATGTCCTCTTGTCTATCATAAAAGCACAATCAGAGTGTTCCAGGGTGATACGGGTGGTGAGGAGGACTTATAGGGCTCAACTACAGCTGGGAAACCTGGTGGATTGAGGACATGAAGGACTCCAGCTTGGACTTCTTGCCATAATCAATAGAGAGTTATTCCATCAGCAGGGAGGTGGACCCAGAAGCAGTTCCCCATCCAAAGCTGTGGAAAACCAAGATGCCCTGAATACCTGTGTACTTGGCCATCTTCTGAATTTAGTCCAAGATGAGGTCAATGATCTCTTTGCCAGTGGTGTAATATGCTTGGGCATAGTTATTGGCAGCATTTTCCTTGCCTGTGATAAGCTGTTCAGGGAGGAATAGCTGGCAGCAGGTACCAGTGCAAATTTCATCAATGACCATGGGATCCAGGTCTACAAACACTGCCTTGGGGACACACTTGCCAGCATCCATCTCACTGAAGAAGATGTTGAAGGAATCATCTCCCCGGTATGGTCTTGTCTGTCGGCATCTGATCATTGCACAGCCAACAGGACTCCCAGTAGGCATTGCTGATCTGGACACAAGCCTGGCCAACATAGATAGTAACGCAGTTGTGTATGGTGGCTACAGACTAGTCGGCACAGGCAGCAACAGGAGCAGACGCCACGTCGCAGTTATCGTCCCTGACAAGCTAAGCTGAGGTAAGTAATGCACTGACTCTATAAAGTTTTTCTAAAAGGAGAGGTAATATTACTTTCTGTTATGGACTGAATTTTTTTGTGCTCCCTCAAATTTGTATGTTGAAGTTCTAACTCCTGGACCCTCAGCATGTGATTGTGTTTGGGGATAGGGTCTTTAAAGAGATCATGAAAGTGACAAGGACACCAAGATGGACCCTACTCCAATGTGACTGGTGTCCTTACAAGAAGAGGAATTTAGGGGATACACGCACACAAGCATGCACACACACACACACACACACACACACACACAGGGAAGACCATGAAGACACAGGAAGAAGACAACCATTTGCAAGCCAAGGAAAGAAGTCTCAGAATGAAACCAGCTCTTCTGACACCTTACTTTTGGATTTCTTGCCTCCAGAATTGTGAGGAAATAAAATCCTCTCATTTGAGCTGCTCAGTCTGTGGTACTTGTTATGGTAGCTGTAGCAAACTAATATAGGCCTAGAGGGTTATTGAGATAATTAAATGAGATTATGATGCTTGGAAACCTAAGATATGATAACTTTTTCCCTCCTTAATTTTTCTAGTGATGACCAGGGTTGGAACTACTCATATTTATATTCAAAATTAATTGGCAAGACTGAGATCCTTTCCAACACCTGGGAAAATTTATGAACACTTCTATTCTACAACTAGTTTCGAACCTTCTCTGTTTCTAAGGATTATGAGTCTAGCATTATCTTTTAATATAAATGAGCTTTTAGTGAGGTTGACATTTATCTAATAAGCTGTTAAATATTGAAATGCTTACGTATCTTCGATAAATAGCTGCTATCCTAAGCCTACAGCCTGTTCCCCCCAAATCCCTCGCAGAGTAGTCCTTCGGGTCCCTCCCCTGGGACCTAGATCTTTCTAGGACCCAATACCTGAAGGGATAATGTCTGACAAAAGTGAGGCCATCTGTTCTTATAAGTCAATGCCCTGTGCCACACTGATGGTTAGATATATTTTGACTAGCACTGGTTTTAGGGGTGTGTTTTGATACTGGAGAGAAAGGGAAAAAGGATGAGTCATTTGAGAAAACTTGCTTTAAATACAGGTTTGTTTGATTTGGGGGACATCTTTATTTTGTTGGCCAAATGTAAGCCTGGACAACTTCAATTTAAGCACACTTAAACAAGATAATGTTTGCAATGGTTTAAGGTAAAAAACCTTATTTGTACACTCAAATTTAGGGTCAGGTCTTCATTAACCTCTGCTAGTATCAGGTGCTTGTGATGTCCGTGTACTTCTTTGCTCACAAATAGAAACCAAGCCTGTGTGTGTGTGTGTGTGTGTGTGTGTGTGTGTGTGTGTGTGTGTGTGTGTGAAAGAGACAAAGACAGAGTCAGAGACAGAGTGGGCATGTGCTTCGATAACCGTCGAGCTTTTTCGGTGTGCTGGCAATGTGCCAGCTGAGTGAGGGCTCTCTTCTGCTTTTGCAGTGCGGTATAATAACGCTGCATTTAAATTACAAATGTAAGCCTTGTGCAAGGTTTAGAGCATTTTGCTTGGAACTAAAACTAAAGCAAATGAAAGTATTTAAAATAAAACTGTCAGCTACGACATCGCTGTTCCTATTGCAATGCCATTTAGTTATCTCAAAGAGCTTAGATGATTTGATGGATCAGAGGAGACACAGAAGTTTTCTCTGGCTTCGCAGTACCGCTCACTTACTTGCTGAGGGCGGCACCACTGTTTGTCACGTGCGTGCGACAAGAGGCAGTTTTTAATTAATGCCTCTGTTACTAAGAATTACGGATCAGTAAAGTAGTGGATGAAACTTGGCATCCTTGAAAAATATGCTCCAACTCAGCTCCATCCTGTCATTAGGATACGAGCCACTCCCTTGCATTGACAGGAATTTTTATTTCAGAAGAAGAAGAAGAGTGCCTCCTACTCTGTGGAGGTTCAGAGTGTGAAATATGGAATTGAAGTCAAACTGTCTGGAGAGAGAAGTGTGGGAAGATTTCAAAGGTTGAAGCTTTAAGAAACGTGTGTGGGAAGGGAACAGAAATTGAAATCAGCTATTAATACCAAATGCTAATAGTTATTACCATTATTATCATCAATAAAGTTCTATTACCACCTACTAGCCCAAAGTATTATTTTAGGCACAGGAGTGATGAAAAGACATCATAAGTGATCATTTTGTCTATACATTTATTTTCTGGCATAAGAGAAGACAGCTTAAAGGGGAGGGCATTTTTCGTTTGTTTGTTGGTTGGTTTCTTGACCTACTGCTAATATGGGCAGGCGGGATGAAGTGGTGAAATAGGCACTAAATGTTATGTGACACTGCGTGTTCTCCAAGTGGCGTACAGTGGGGACTGTGCACAGGCGTGGGATGAATGATGAGCTCTGAGTTAGATATGAGCGTAAGTCTGGCTTCCATGAGTTAGCCTCTCAATTCTAAAATGGCGATATTAAGATTAGAAAACTAACGCATGCAAATTATTTAACAATGCCTAGTGTAGAACCCAGGCATGAAAAACAATAGCTTCAAAACACCAGTAACAAAAAAATCAAATGTAGCAGAGAGCTAATACAAACAAGTAATTAGGTATACAAGGTTGGAGTATAAATAGAAGCCATATCCTAGAAAAGTTTTGCCTCTTTTTTTCTATAGGTTTTGAGGAAATGCTAAATGTATTTCAGCCAAGTAGTATGTTATGGGGCCAGAAACAGTTCAGGGAAAATCCAACTGAATATTTTTTATTTTGTTTTTTGACTTTTTTTTTTAACTCAAGAAGGAAGGGAAAATACACAGTTAAGAATATTTCCAAAAGAATGTACGTGATCTTGATATTTAGGACAGTAGCCTTCAAGTGAAACAATTTAATGACAGAATTATATTTCCCCCAATGTCTTGGTCTATTTTAGGGTACTTTGGGCCAAAGATCAGTAAGATTCCCTTCCTTGCTGAGCCCAATTAATTAATAAGGAATTTTAATGAAACAATAAAAGTTTTATACCTTTAAAATACAAACAGTAGTCTGAGGATTTCAGAAAATCCATTTATTTTTCTACTCAACTTAATGTTAATTAGTAATCAACTGGATTCACCCACACTGGATTCTCAAACTCCACTCACCTGGGTCTCTCTCCATAATTGTCTCAAAGACCTGAGATTTTTGGTAACTCTTTTCACTCTGCCCCCATCTTAAAAGGGTTGGATTTTAGAAAACTATTTAATCCAAGGTCAAGGTCTACAGATCACTGGACCTGTCTTCTGAGGTAATCTTCCCACTTCTTTTATTCCAAGATGATGGACAACAATAACCAATTACAATCTGTACTTTCCTATCATGGACATCAGGAGGCAGGTTTCCACTATTCTCTAGAAGACGTTGCACAGCTCCATGTAGGCAAAATTCCCATGAAAGTTCAAGCTCTAATGACGTAAGTGCATCTTTGCTGTAATGATCACCTGTTACAGGCATTGCCTATTGGAATAGAATAGCCTATGGCTTTTGGGTCCACAAGGAGGAAGCCTCAGCAGAATTGTCCAAAGACCCTTTGAGGGAAAGCAAACCTCATTCCTGAATCCTGCTGTGAATACACTTTATCTAGTCATAATAATGCATTGTGCTCATAGGTTATCAATTTTGGAAATACTCAGTAGACAAAATTTAAGGTTGAACCAAAACTTTGAAGATACAAAATAACTAATAAATAACTAACTAAAAGAAGTTATGAGATGAGGGAAGGAAGTGAGGTGAGGGATGCTGTAAAGACACTAACGTCTGTATTTTGCACAGGGAGAAACCCAGGGATGCTGTCAATGTTAATGAAAAAAAGAACGATACGTTTCATTATATCATTTAAGGTTAAAAAGAGAAGCAAGAAAAGCATTAAATGGTGATACAGGTTATTTAGCTTGGGAGACAGTGTTAGTGAGCTAAATTCTTTTTTATTCATAGCACAGGGTCAATTAGCCACTATCTACAGAAAAAGATGCACGTTTATTATCTGTAGTGGTAGTGATGAACCCTGGAAGAACTGATGACAGAATAGTTAAAGTCATTACCTCTGGCTGGAGTCCGGGGCAGAGAATAAACATAAATCTCAGTTTAGGCTCTGCAAGATCTCTACCAAATAAATACTGCATATGTATTTTTCTCCTTCAAAAAGCATATTAAAATAAATACACATATATTGGGGTGCCTGGGTGGCCCTGTCAGTTAAGCATCTGACTTTGGTTCAGGTCATGATCTTGCAGTTCAGGATATCAAGCCCCGACTTGGGCTCTGTGCTGACAGCTCAGAGCCTGGGGCCTACCTCCAATTCTGTGTCTTCCTCCCTCTCTGCCCTTCCCCCACTCATTCTTTCTCTTTCTCAAAAATAAATAAAAATATTTTAAAATGTTTAAATAAATATAATATATTAAAATGTTTAAATAAATAAAATATTTTAAAATGTTTAAATAAATATACATATAATTTTACTGCCCATATATTAAAAGATAATAAAATTGTGCTTCATATATGTAATAACACCTTACAAAAGATTTTAGTGAGCACTCTAACCATTATGATTGCATTTGCCACAATAACCCTGTTGATAGGTTGGGCTGCTACTATTAATTTTCCCCTTCTTATATGGAAACACATTGTTGCCTCCCAGCAACATGATTTATTACTGGAGAGCATGTAGTTTGTAAGTGGCCAAGAAAGCCTGAGCTTTAACCCAGGTCTTCTGACTTCAGTTCACAGCCATTTCCATCAGAGAAGCTAACATTTCGTGCTTTCCCAAGACTTGAAAATTTAGATGGCCTACCAGCCTTGCCTGGAATTACCAAAAATTATTGTTATGTTAACAAGAAGTCAGTTTGTCACCAAAAACTTAAAAACAACTTATTTTTTCTTAGCTTCATAAGAAAAACATAATTTTAAGTACTTAAAGGGTACATATTTGGAGACACATCATCAAAATGTTTTTAGCTAATAGAATTATTAAAGCTCACCTATTTAAGAAAATTATATCTAATAAAATTATATCACTAAATCTACAATCCTATGACAATTTTTCTAAAGTCTCAACAATGTTATACAATAGAAATATGTGAACTACATATGTAACTTAGATACTTCTGCCAGTCATATCAAAAACTAGAAGGAAACAGACAAAATCGACATTTCAACATATACATAAAAAATAAAAATAAAACTACAAGAGAATATATTCCTATTTTCAAATAAACTCACTTTTTATTTATTTAGTTTGAGAGAGAGAGTGTGTGTGTGTGTGTGAGAGAGAGAGAGAGAAAGTAGGGGAGTAGCAAACAGAGAGAGAGAGAGAGAGAGAGAGAGAGAATCCCAAATAGGCTCCATGCTGCCAGTACAGAGCCGAAAGTGGGGCTCAAACTCACAAACCATGAGATCATGAGCTGAGCCAAAATTAAGAGTCAGATGCTTAACCAGCTGAGACACCCAGGAGCCCCATCAAATGTAACCTTTGCATTTAGGTGTGCAATTTACACTTACAGCCTATCTCAGTGCAGACACACCACATTTCAAATGCTTAACAGCCACTGTGTTTAATGTATACAGACTAGGTCCAAACAGCGTAGGGATCCCAATCCTGGGATTCAGTAACCCAAATACCCAAAACTGAAAAGGGGAATAGGAAGATAGAGAAATGCTATAAAATACCAATAGTTCAGAACCAGAACTTAGTGATGAAATTAAATGTTTGCCAAACTATCCAATTCATTCTTCAGAATAAAATGTGGTCTGTGTAATCTTTGTGAAGAAAAACTATCTTAAATTATAAGTCAGTTGCCCTGCTAGATATTTTCTTTCTAGTTTCCTTCTTGGAAAAGATTTCAACTAGGTTTTTAAATTTAATATCCTACCCATTAACTCAGAAGATGTTTCTGCTTGGTAGCAATAGGTAGATAATGATTAAGAATATAGTTAAGAGTGAGGTAGGACTATTCTCAAATTTACCAACCACTCATCACGTTGCAGATCCGTAAAGAGGAGCCTCCTGGGAATCTGATGTGCTCATGACTGGAGCTTATTCAGGCTTCCTTGAAGCTATCTTCTAATCGATTGCTCACATAACAGAAATGAGCTGATGACAAGAAAAAAAATCAATTGGTGATGATATGAAAATCAAGGTTAGGTTTTAAAGTCTCCAATCTATGACATATATTCAAATAGTTACCAGGTGACTGGAAGCATCTTCTAGCGCTCTCATTCTTCACCAGTTTTACTTTCATAACGAGGAGATGAATTAAAGATAGCTACACATATTCACTGAACATTATCCATGACAAAATATATACATACTCACAAAGCTCAATACCAACTACATTAAAATTGAAATCATTATATTTGTAAATACAATTTAATTGAAAATATTGAGGACTCTCATCAAACAGATCAATTTATCCAATGCTTTGCCAAATGTTCCCATACAAATTTATCTTAATAGCCTCACCAGGCTATAGTTCTATTAAAGCACCTTTACTATTATTGAATTATTATCACATGATCTTGTAAATCTTAAAATCAAAATTGCCTCTGCTAAATCATTTGTCATAGAAGCATCTGGTTACAGGGAGTCTGAGTGGCTCGGTCAGCTAAACATCTGGCTCATGTCATGATCTCATGGTTTGTGAGTTCGAGCCCTGCATAGGGCTCTCTGCTATCAGCACAGAGCCTACTTTAGACTCTCTTTCTGCCTCTGTCTCTCTCTTTCTCCCTCCCTCTCTCTTTGTGTCTCTCAAAAATAATTAAACACTTAAAAAAAATGTCTCTGGTTACAACACGTTACCCGGGACAACCTGCAGGAGTTCTTATGCAGGTGTGAATGCCCTCCATCCAGATGACGATGCTGGTCAGGCCCTTACCCATTCATTCATTCATTCATTCACTCACTCGTGTATGTATTATATATTTAACTATTTGAATCTGCATTGAATCTGTGGCTCTTTCACCAGGGTATATACACAATTAGGCAACCAAAAAGTCATTTCGAATTATATTTTTTATATCTCTTTTCTTCTACTTGTATTTCTCAACACTTGTGGGAGATTGTCTGACCACAGCATCCATTTTATTCATAAAATACACTTACCTTTCTCAAATCTCCTCTAAACTTTCTCTGCATAATTCTTCCACAAGCCCTGTCTGAAGACTTCTCTTCCCTCTCTCCTTCTTGTCTTAATTCCCTATTACAAAGTTTTTAAAAAACCCTCCTAGTAGAGGCAGAAACCTCCAAAGAAGCTGAACAAAGGGAAATAAATGAAATGACAAAGCCTCCAACCCTTTTTTTTAATGGGAAAGATAGGGACATTCATAATGCAATTATTTTTTTGCCCCCTTACACGTCCATTCAATAATCATTTAAAAACTAGAAATAAGTGCGAAGATGCAAAAAGGAGATTAAAAAGCCATGTTATTAAGGGGTTCCAGGCTAGTATGGTGTGTATGTATATGGAGGAAAGGGGGAGTGCTATTAAAATAGTTCCATTTAAATTTTAGTAGTATCTGGACAAAGGTGATTACTGTAAAATAAGAAGAATGGGGGAATTGACAGCATTCTGTAATGTAAAATATAAAAGGTGAGTAAAGAAGATACAACTTAAATGATTCCCACATGGATGGCTCCCTTGTATGACAGGTTGAATAGTAATATCCATTGAAGAAACAGATATGAGAGTGAATCTGCTAAATTTAATTTTGAAGAAGTAGCGCTGGCAATATCTATTTAGATATATATATATCCCTCCAGATGAAGGTGCAGTAAGAATTAGAAGAAGCTTGAATCTCACGGGCACCTATGTGGCTCAGTCGGTTAAGAATCCAGCTTTAGGGGCGCCCGGGTGGCTCATTGGTTAAGTCTCCGGCTTTGGCCTAGGTCAGATCTCACGTTCAAGCCCCACGAGCCCCACATCAGGCTCTGTGCTGACAGCTAGCTCAGAGCCTGGAGCCTGCTTCCAGTTCTGTGTCTCCTTCTCTCTCTGCCCCTCCCCCTCTCATGCTCTGTCTCTCTCTGTATCAAAAATAAATTTAAAAAAACATGAAAAAATTAAAAAAAAAAAAAAAAAAAAGAATCCAGCTTTAGCTCAAGTCATGATCTCACAGCTCATGGGTTTGAGCCCCGCATCAAGCTCTGTGCCAGCTCAGAGCCTGGAGCCTGCTTCGGATTCTGTGTCTCCCTCTCTCCCTGCCCTCCCCTGCTTGTTCTCTCTCACTCTCTCCTCTCTCTCTCTCTTTCTCTCTCTCAAAAATAAACATTTAAAATTTAAAAAAAAGAAGCTTGAATCTCAGGAGAGTTATCTTAACTGGAAATAAAGAATGAAACATAATGGTTGAATAGAGTGAATACACTGTCGCAGGAAGGGTTCACACAGTGAGAATAAAACAGTGAAAAACACCAACATTTTAAAGGGTAGGCAGAAAGAAAATCAGGATTGAATAGCAACAGGTGACATGTCAAGAGAAAGAAATGTCACAGAGGCACTTGGAGGTAGGCATTGCTAGAATGTTTGACTCCAGAGTCAAACATGAGAGTTTCATTTCAATCAATAAATGATATTTATTTGACAGTAGCTCTACGTTAGACTCTCATCAGAGAAATAGCAAAAGCCAGTTCTGAGTATTTGTAAGTGGATCATTTTAAGCACCTGATACATTGGAGAAATAACATAATGGGCATTTTACCTGGACATTTCCCTAGAAATTCTCTTAATGCCTGCATTAAGAAAGTTAATCCTGCATTGCTACCATTAGGAAGTAATATTCCTGAATCCAGCTCATTTTCCTGCAGAAATGCCTTCTGTGAGTGATTCTTTATTTTTATTTCCTCAACCATTATTGATAATAGATACACAAAACTCCATTTTGAGCAATATAAATGTGTTCTTTGCCAAATTCTAATTGAAAACGCTCTGAGATGTGTATCCCAATGCACTTATATAAAGACCCACACAGTGAATGCCTTTTTGATTTTGAGTCATTTAAGTTTGTTACTGCTGATGAGCTGTTCTAAATTATAGAACAACATGAAGCCAACATATCTTCCATTTTGCCAGCGTTACCAAGAAATTCGGAATTAAATCAGTACATTAATTCATTAATTTAATGCCTGGTAACAAAAATATTTACCTCGTTATTTTTGTTTCTTTTTAAATTATGTTTAAATGTTTAAAGTGAACTTAAATACGATACTTCTTTAAAAAAAAAAAAAAAAGCAGCTCACCCCTCACTGCCCTATTTTCTCCCACATCCCTCCCCCAACAGAACTAGGGCACCTTTCCACAGCGGCCCCTAGTGGCTGTTATAATGCAGTGCACGTCTTTCTCAAAAGAAGTTCAGGCATGAAATTACATTAAGGAAAAATTCTGGACATTATCATACCCTTGGTCCCTTTCACTATGTTCAGCGGCAAATAACTACTAACTGGGATAATGATGAATCCTTAGCATCCTGAAGAGAACTATCTCAGCAGTCTAAATAGTCCCTTTGGGCTGGAAAGTAACTTGCATAACAAAAAAAGATACGGCAAAATAGTGCAATTTTTTATATCTCCACCAACAAGACAGTTGAACACCTATAGAAATAAAATCTCAAGAACATTCTTGAGTATATTTCTTGATTTAAATATAAAATTTATTTTAAAATTATCTGTGTGTATGTAAGAGAGGGTGGAGAGAATCACCATTTAAATTGTTGTAGAGGTCATGGCAGTAAATGAAAGTATGAAGAAATAAAGGTTTAGAAAACCTAGATATGCCAAAGGGCACATGTAATGGATGAAATAAATAAATCCAATGTTGGTAGGAGTGGAATTTGATTTTGAATAAAGTGGGAAAGGTTTGGTACAGTCAACAATGGTGTTCATATAAGTTTCTAAAGATAAGGCCTGCATCTTGGATAAGAATGAATGCCCATTCTTTATGATTTTAACATCATAATCCTCATATCCTTCTTGCCTGACTTCTCTTCTTCTGTACCCCTTACTTAATAGTTTTCCAATATTACATATTTATTATTTAAAGTTATAAATTCCCTCAGTACATCACGCTTCTGACATCAACTCAGAGCCCTTGAAAATCTGTATTGATGTTTCGCGAGCAATTTCCCTGGTAGTTCATTTTGTTCTATTCTCTGAGCATTCTTAATTTATTCTTTATCTGCACTTTTCCTCTTTTGGATTTGAGCCAGTGTTTTAAGCCATGACTCCAAGAGATACCAAACAACTGCTGGTTGAGTGAAGCAGCAACATGGCTCAAACTCTAGGTCAAGTGAGCTTACGATCACACACACACACACACGTGCGCGCGCACGCACACACACACACACACACGTCTCCTTCTGTAGGTACATAATAATTCTCTCAGCACTTTCTCTTCTAACCAACACAATGCTATATTAAACCATTTTCTCGGATGAAGCTTTATCCATTTATATAATTCTTATCCACACGTACTTCTCCCAGCTTCACAGTCACCTATCTTCCCAGCCATTAGCACTCCGACTTTGGTCCACCACCCTTCTGAATCTAGTACCATCCATATATTCTAGCAAAAATCATCCTCAGTGATTCATAGGTAGCTGCATTTTCAAAACCCTTCTGGTTATCCTTCACCTTCTTTTTTCAATCACATTTAAGTATATGTAACTCCTTGACTATTCTAAACTCCGAATATTACTACCTTCCCCAGAAACACTCCTCCTCTTAGATCTTCATCCTTCATAACTCTGAGCCTTCGTGAGTTTTCTAAAGACCCAATAACATAACTCAAATGTCATTCCTATATCTCACTGCACATTTCACATTATTCTATTATATTGTGATTTACTCTTAATCTAAGAACTGATTTGTATATTTAACCTAGGTTAGTTCTTCATATCTATTTGGCCACCCTCAAATCCCTAGCTGAAAAGAATTCTATCATGGTGTAGTGCTAACCTAAATAGGCACTCAATGCATGTTTGTGGGGGGGAAAAAAAGATTGATCTTAATACAATTTCTCACATATCACAATTTCCATATCAAATTATTAGCTTCTCTTATACAGTCAACTTACTAGGTAGGAAGAAAATAAAATTGGCACTAGAATTTAATGGAACCAACCTTAATAGTGAAGCCCAGTTTAAAATTTTCTTCTAGCTGATTGTCTTAATAACCCAGTAATATAACAATGGTGACATTCATCCATTTATGAAATGAACTATTTGTTCAGCACTTGGGATATTGGATATCTGTGAATTATGTTGGAAATAAAAGGACAAACCCAACCGCCACTTTGAAGTCAGAGGAAACGATGAAAACTCATACAATTACCCAAAACTAGAATTAAAATGATGTAATGGGACTGGGAAATACAAGTATTATCCCACTATATTTTGCTTCTGAAAAGAAAGCGAATATGTTGTTATGAAAAAGTTAGGTAATGAAAAGAAAATACCTTTTTAAAAATATAATTTATTGTCAAGTTAGCTAACATAGAGTGTATACAGTGTGCTCTTGGCTGTGGAAGTAGATTCCTGTGATTCATCACTTACATACAACACCCAGTGCTCATCCCTACAAGTGCCCTCCTCAATGCCCACCATCTATTTTCCTTGCCCCCTCTCCACTACCATCAACCCTCAATTTGTTCTCTGTATTTAAGAGTCTTTTGTGGTTTGCCTCCCTCTCTGTTTGTAACTATTTTTTCTTTCCCTTTTCCCATTTCTTCTGTTAAGTTTCTCAACTTCCACATATGAGTGAAAACATGATATCTGTCTCAAGATAAAAAGCTTCTGCACAGCAAAGGAAACAATCAACAAAACTAAAAGGCAACCAATGAAATGGGAGAAGATGTTTGCAAATGACAAATCAGATAAAGAGTTAGTATCCAAAATCTATAAAGAACTTACCAAACTCAACCTCAGAAAACAAGTAATCCAGTGAAGAAATGGGCAGAAGACATGAACAGACACTTTTCCAAGGAAGACATCCAAATGGCTAACAGACACATGAAAGGATGCTAAACATCATTCATCATCAAGGAAATAAAAGTCAAAACCACAATGAGATACCACTTCACACGTGTCAGAGTGGCTAAAATTTACAACTCAGGATGCAACAGATGTTGGCAAGGATATGGAGAAAGAGGAACACTCTTGCATTATTGGTGGGAATACAAACTGGTGTAGCTACTCTGGAAAATGGTGTGGAGGTTCCTCAAAAAATTAAAAATAGAATTACCCTACAATCCAGCAATAGCACTACTAGGAATTTATCCAAAGGATACATGAGTGCTGATTCGTAGCGATACCTGTACCCCCAATGTTTATAGCAGCAGTATTGGCAAAAGCCAAATTATGGAAAGAGCTCAAATTTCCATCAACTGATGAATGGATAAAGAAGATGTGGTATTGTGATATATATATATATCACATATATATATGTATATATATATTCACACACACACATATATATATACAATGGAATACTACTTAGCAATGAAAAATAATGAAATCTTGCCATTTGCAACAATGTAGATGGAATTTGAGGGTACTGGGCTAAGGAAAACATCTTTTTTGTTTTCTCACTGTTTGTCCAACTTATAAGGACAATATGAACCAACCAAAACATTGAGCATGAATCTTCCTGCTGTGTGGATTCTATTCTCTTGAGGCAAACAAGATGGTATTTTCTCTTTTCTCCTTCCCTCAGGACATCATATACCCATACAGAAAATGCAACACTCAAAAAATAACTGGTTAAAGAGTAGAAACAGTTCTTAAGCACATGCATGAAAAGAGCTGTAGAAGTAGAATATTCTGAATTCTACTCTTTTTCATCTAGTGCATTGACTCAATTTATTACAAAAAGAAGTTGGGGTGGGGGAGTTCAAGAAGGGGTTTCACATGTTGAACTTGAGATGAGTTGCATTAGGTCAAAGGCTGTCCAACTCCAGAAATAGAAACGGAGACCACATGCCACAATCTGCTCTCCTCTTGTCATGTACATAAGCTGGAACAAACAGAAGAAATACTCAAGTGGCTGGTGAGTGAGATCCAAGACAATCCATATACTGTATTTGTTTCTGAACACCAGGTATAGATCTATTTCATTCAAGAAAGCGGTAAATACATTCTCTACAGGACAGCAGAACAGAACATGATAATGAAGACTCAGAAGAAGAGCCTAAGTCTGAAAGTGGTCTACCACAAGAATCAGGGACAAGCTGGCAAAGAACATAATCTCTATGTCACAGAGAAACCCACCTGACCGCACAGGTTAAGAAGTCATGGCAGCACATGAGAGCAAGTGTTTTGAAGATTCCAAGGGAACCAAATACAATACAAGGATTTAAAATATCTTTTGAGTCATTAGAGCGGGAAAGAAAGAAGAGGGAGAACACAAACAAAATAAGAAATGAAAAAAAGTCTTTAATGACTACAGAAAATATATTTCAATTAGAAAAGAAAAATCTGTACAATTCGGTACTAGCAAATTTAAAAATCTTGATGAAATGGATGACTTTATAGGAAACCGCAAATAGCTGAGACATAAGAAGAAACAAAAACCTGAAACTGCCAACAATATAATTTTCTTCTTTTGTGTGTACTGTCCTCTTGGCTGAGACAGGTGTGAATTCACCGCCAAGAAAGAAGCCCTTATCCCGTTCCCCAGCCTAGAGGACAAGAATTCTCTAACAGCATGCTACACCAAGTCATGCTTAACCACCAAGTTACAGACTTGCTTTTGGCCCATATTTTCCTCTAGAGCCTTGGGAAGAAGAGTGTTGTGGTTTGAGGGAGGATTTAGTTTCTCCTGGGACTCCTAATAGCCCAATCTTGCTGTAAGTTATTAAGGACATACCAGAGTACTCCTCCTCTCTCATCTGTAATTATCTTTTCGGAACCCCCTCCTCTCTTCCCTCATTAAGATGTTGCACCTGTCTGCTAGGGCTGCCATGCAAGATACCTCAAGCAGGGATTCTTTTCTCAGAGTTCTGGAGGCTGGAAATCCAAGATCAAGGTGCCGGCAGGGCGGGCTTCCTCTGAGTCCTCACTCCCTGGCTTGCAGATTGGCCACCTTCTTGCCTCATCCTTGTGTCTTTTTCTGTGTATCCCAATCTTTTCTCATAAAGAGATCAGTCAGATTGGATTGGGGTCCCCCTAAAGCCTCATTTAACCATAATTATCTCTTTATTTTTTTAATTTTTATGTGTTTTTTATTTATTTTTGAGAGACAGAGAGAGACAGCATGAGCAAGGGAGGGTCAGAGAGAGAGGGAGACACAGGATCTGAAGTAGGCTCCAGGCTCTGAGCTGTCAGCACAGAGCCTGACATGGGCCTTGAACCCACGAACCGTGAGATCATGACCTGAGCTGAAGTCAGACGCTTAACTGACTGAGCCACCCAAGTGCCCCCATAATTATCTCTTTAAAGAGCCCATCTCCAAATATAGTTACATTCTGAGGTGCTAGAGATTAGAGGTTCAACATACGAGTTTTGAGGGGACACAGTACAGTCTAATGTGTTATAGATGAACATAACATGAGTTTAGGCTTCTCATGTGTTTGGCCTATGTCCTTTCACAGGAATATCTACTCAAGTTACTTTATATCTGTCTCCCTGTGACTATGAAAAAGTTGCTTCTTACCTCTATGGATATCAAGTGTCCCCTTTTACAAAATAAAGGGATTTGACCAGAGGAAATTTATGGTGTCCTAAAGCCTTAACAGAATCAAGCCCCTAAGTCATTGTGTATACATCCAGTAGGATGTTATAGTGACAGGTAAGATGCTGAGGAAAAAAGTATGAAAGCAGGGTGCCTGGGTGGCTCAGTCAGTTAAGCGGCCAGCTTCAGCTCAGGTTATGATCTCACAGTTCGTGGGTTTGAGCCCCACATCGGGCTCTGTGCTGACAGCTAGCTCAGAGCCTGGAGCCTGCTTCGGATTCTGTATCTCCTTCTCTCTCTCTGACCCTCCCCTGCTGTCTCTCTGTCTCTCAGAAATAAATAAAAAACATTAAAACAAAATTTTTTAAGTATGAAAGTTCAATAGAAAGAGATGGCCATGTTTCTTCCACAAAAGTGAGAGCTCCATCCCTTTTCTCACCCCACCCTAGAGAGGCAGAAGCAGGAGAAAGAGAAAAGAGGGTGCATCCCGCAACACTACTACCTTGACCTCCAAAGCTTCAGGGAGGCTTGTTTATAAGCAATCAGATGTGGACTTCTCATTTTTCACACACATACTGGGCACAAAATGTTGCTGTTATCTACCTATCTATCTACATATATACATGCTTAGACCATCTTGCATACATCTCTACAGTTTATAGTATTTATTTGCCAAGAGCCATGTTTGTTGGTTTCCTTTTTTTTCACTTTGAACATCTCTGGAAATGGGCTGCATCCTAAAATCACTTTGGCCAGCTTCAGTCATGGTGAAGTTGAAGGGGCACGTGCACATAAATACTTGAAGGGTGTTGTGAAATTTGTAGGAAATTCACAGAGACTGTAGTGAGTCATCTTTTTAAGGTATGCTGTCACCAACGCTCTTGATGGCAAAGGGGCTATTTTGTGGGAGGAAGAAAAAAGAATACTTAAACTAAGTGTTAAAAAGTAAATCTCACAACAATGTGGGTGTACTTTATGCCACTGAACTATCCACTTAATAATAGTTAAAACATTAAGTTTTATGTCATATATACTGGTCTTTTTAAAATATCTATATGTATTTTGAGAGAGAGAGAGCAGGGGAGGGGCTTGCATTAATTAATTGATTAATTAATTTATTTTGAGAGAGAGAGAGAGAGAGAGGGAAAGAGAGAATCCCAAGCAAGTTTGCACTATCAGCACAAAGCCCAAAGTGGAGTTTGATCTCACGAACCGTGAGATGATGACCTGAGCCAATATCAAGAGTCAGACGCTTAACTGACTGAGGCTTACAGGCACCTCACTTTACCACAACAACAAATATAATAAGATAAATCAGAAGCACCTGGGTGGCTCAATTGGTTGAGCATCCAACTCCGGATTTCAGCTCAGGTCATGATCCTGGGGCTCTGGGATTGAGCCCTGAGTTGGGCTCCATGCTGAGAGTAAAGTCTGCTCTCTTTCTCCCTCTCTCTCTCTCTGCTCCTGTCCCCCACTTGTGCTCTCTTGCACTCTCTCTCAAATAAAATACAATGAACATTTGTAGTTATTTAAATAAATCAGAAGACAGACTCTGAATATGAGGGCATTTATGAAATGCACTAATCAATCTATTTTACTTTTTTCTTTTAATATGTGTACAAATGTAGTATATGATAAGAACCTATGTCTAAATTAGACTAAATAACATCATCTAGTAAATATGGAATAAAAATGCTCAATGATAAAAAAAACAGTATCATGTCATAGTTAACTGGAAGTTGTTGGATTTTTTTCTCTGAGGGTATATGAAATACTGATGTGTCTTACAATCAGTGCATTTAAGTTCAATTAGATGTTATTTAATGAAGTTCTACTATGTGTCAGGAGCTATGGTAAGAATTGAGAAGATAAAATGAAAATGACTCTTGCCCTTCTGAGTTTACATGATCTTCGTAAATACAGTTAGTAAAAATGTATTAAGAAAAATAAATGAGATGGTGCTATCAGAGGGGAACATATATGCTCTTGGTGCATATCTCAGAGGGATCTAATGTCATCTGGTCAGTCATGGAAACCCTCTGAAGAAATGATACTTCAGACAAGACAGAAGGATGAAATAGGGCGCCTGGGTGGCTCAGTCGGTTAAGCATCAGACTTTGGCTCAGGTCGTGATCTCATGGCTCATGAATTCAAGCCCCACATTGGGCTCTGTGCTGACAGCTCAGAGCCTGGAACCTGCTTTGGATTCTGTGTCTTCCTCCCTCTGTCCCTCCCCTGCTCGCTCTCTCTCCTCTCAAAAATAAATAAACATTTAAAAAAATAAAAAAGAAGAATGAGAGGCAGTTAACCAGGAGTGAGGAAAGAGCGACCCCCACTGAAAGGAGTGGTTGGTGCAAGACGTGAAAGGAAGGACGAGCAGGGCTAACTGGTAGAAGTAAGAAAGGATGAGTGCGAGGGAAGGAGAGGAAAGGGGATGAGCTAGAGAGAAAGCTGGAGAGACGGGCAGGGGGCATCATGTACAAGCCCCTTGTCTTCCCAGGTTTCATAAGTTATGGGTTGAAACAGTGGTGGCTTGAGGGGAGCTGAGTGCAGCACTAGTTACTTTGCTGGTCTTTGCTCAGAAGTTGTTGGAATTTCCTGTGGGTCTTTTTTAGCAAACCACCTGTGATGGTTCACAAGTCCCCCTCAAACACAAAGGTGCTTTGTGTTGCAATAACTCTGTCTTCATTTAGCAACTTACAAAGCCTGCTGTCCAACTGATGCGTTAAAATTCCAACACTTAAGAGAGGTCCTGATATGTTTACATATTGGTGTATTTTGAGGCTACTGTCTTTTCAGCCAGCCTATTTTTCTTAGTTGTCTAATGCCTGAACAAGGTGCATCTCTATGAAAAGCATTTGCCATTAAAATATAGTTGAAATTATCTTTTATTAATCTTTGAATAATGTGTGTTTTCCTAAGAAATTGTAAATATTGTACATGCTATCTTCCATAGTAACTATCTACATTGACTATAGTTCAATGTTGGTCTGACTGATGTCCTTCCACAGATTTTGCCTCCACATAAGATAATACAAAAAATTTAAAAAAATTAAAAAATAAAACAAAAAAAAGGAAGATAATACAACAGCAGTAAAAACAACCATAATAACATGGCTGGTTAATTTTATGTAACAACTTGACTGGGCCATGGCATACCTACATATTTGGTTAAATATTGCCATAGTCTATTCGGACTGCTATAACAAAAATACCGTAAACTGAGGGGCTCATAAACAACAAAAATTTATATCTCACAGTTCTGGAGGCTGGAAGTCCAAGATCAAGGCACCAGTGGATTCAGTGTCGTTTCCAGATCTGCTTCCTCGATGGCTGTCTTTTTGATGTAAACTCACATGGTGGAAAGGGCAAGGAGTCTCTCTCTCTGGGGTCCTTTTATAAGGGGACTAATTCTGTCCATAGGACTCCACTCTCATGATTTAATCACCCAAAGGCCCAAAGGCCCCCCACTTCCCAAACCATCATGTTGGGTGTTCAGAACTTAACTAATGAATTTTGGAGGGACATGAACATTCAATCCTTTATGAACATTACTCCTGCATGTGTCTGTTGAGTGTGTTTCTGGATGAAATTCACATCTGAATGGATAGATTGAGCAAAGCAGATCACCCTCCCCAAAAGCGGGTGGTGCATACTGAAGTCTAATAGAATGAAAGGCTGAATAAGAAGGAATGTTTTCTTGTTTTAAAAGTTTATTTATTTTTTTGAGAGAGAGAGAGAGAGAGAGACAGAAAGAGTGTGCAAGTCGGGGAGGAGCAGAATGAAGGGAGGAGCAGAATGAGAGAGAGAGAGAGAGAATCCCAAGCAGGCACTGTGCTGTCAGCACAGAGCCTGACATGGAGCTTAATCCCAGGAACTGCAAGATCATGACCTGAACCAAAATAAATACGTAGATGCTTAACCAACTAAGCCACTCAGGCACCCCAGTAATGTTTTCCGCTTCACTGTCTTTGAGCTGGGATATAAACCTCCTGCCTTTGGACTCAGACTCAGATTATAATTCACACTCTCAGATCTCTTGGTTTGCCAGCTGACTGACTGCAGATGCTGGACTTATTTCTCAGTCTCTATAGTTGCATAAGGCAACTCGTAATACTAAATATATATGTAATATACATACATATTTATATATACACACATATATCTTGTTAGTTCTGTTTTCTAGAGAACCCAGACTACTTCAAAAGCTACCAGGGGGCACCTGGGTGGCTTGGTTGGTTAAATGTCAGACTTCGGCTCAGGTCATGATCTCGCACTTCCTGAGTTTGAGTCCCACGTCGGGCTCTGTGCTGACAGCTCAGAGCCTGCAGCCTGCTTCAGATTCTTTGTCTCTCTCTGCCCATCTCCCACTCATGCTCTGTCTGTCTGTCTCTCTCTCTCTCTCTGTTTCCCAAAAAATAAATAAACGTTAAAAAAAAAAGGAGCTACCAGAATAGAGCCCTTAATAAGTCCCAGGTACTATATTAAGGTCTTTAAATCAAGTCCAATTAACTTTGTAAGCAGCTATTTCCATTTTGCAGTTACATAGAAAATGAAGCTCAAAAAGATCAGGCACTCTTTTTAAAGTCACCTAATGTATTCAACTTCCTGAAAGCAATATGGTATATTTATTTTACAAACACTGATGTAATATATATATGCCAAATATGGTTCTAAACATTATCCAAATAGTGCTCATTTAATCCTCCCAGCATCCCTGGGGGGCAGACACACAGAAGCTGAGTAATTTATCATGCAAGGCATAGGACTGAGATTCAGACCCAGATCATTTGGCTCCAGAATTCTGAGTCTATCCACTTGTCTCAGTCATTGGAAGCCCGACTAGCCAACAATTTCTATTCTTTGAATTATCCACTTTATGCCTTTAGTTCAATCATTTCATCAGAATTAAACCCTGAGAACAAATTTTCTAATCTGTAAAATGGCAACTAGAGTGGATACTGAAAATTCAGCGAGGTGATACACATTTCATTATGACTGTGGTAGTAATTGAGGTCAGTCCATCATTGTATAACTATTACTGTAGTTGCTAATGATTTTTATTTATTATATGCTATATTACCACTATTTGATGATTAACCCTCACAAATCCTGGTGCTTCATTAAAAGGATCACACACTCTTGGGGCGCCTGACTGGCTCAGTTGGTGGAACATGCAACTTTGGGTCTCGGGGTCATGAGTTCAAGCCCCACATTGGTGCAGAGACTACTTAAAATAAATAAATGGAACTTTTTTTTTAAAGTATTGCAGACTGCCATCATTTTAAGAGGCTCTGTGTAAACGAAGCTTTATCACCTATTGCTTATTTTAAAACCTTGGCTCTGCCTCAGTCCTCAACAAGAACAAAGAAGGAAGAGAGGACAAAAGATCAGGGCAAGATGCCAAGAAACAGAGGGATGGCTTGGAAATCTATTCTGGGTCACGGATCTCTCTCTGAAGATAGAGCCAAGGTTTATGTTACCACCACCCCACATCCAGGAATGGAGGCCCTTTTCTTACATTCCATCCTGGAGTTTGGTACAAGTGCCAAAGGCACTCCAAACAGGCCCAGTGCACGTTTCTAAATCCTGTCTTTGAGAATAGTCCAATCCAAGTAGACCATTCAAACAGTGATAGAAATGAAGCAATAGTAAGTATGTAAACCTTAATCACAATATATTCACCACCAATTAAGTATAATCAGTAAGGCAAAATCTTCCCATCTCACCTGGAGCTGCAGAGTACTTGGCTGGGTTTGGTTTGTTTGTTTGTTTTGAGAGAGACAGAGATGGTATAAGTGAGGGAAAGGCAGATAGAGGGAGAGAGAGAATCCCAATCCCAAGAGAGAGAATCTGTCAATTCAGAGACCAGTGCAGGGCTTGAACTCATGAACTGAGAGATCATGACCTTCAATTTAAATCAAGAGTCAGAGTCTTAACCTACCGAGCCACCCAGGTTGACTGACATCCTGAGTTTATTCTCAGTCCCTCGAAGTTTTATCAGCTCTGCTTCCTTTTCCCCAACTCCTACACCTCCGGGAAAACTTTGGGGTGTTTTTCTAGCTAGAGTCAGAACCTCAGTTGGCTTCGTGCAACTCTTTTTTTTTTTTTTCTCATCAGCTCCCACTCCAAAATGCTTTAATCCAAAATAATGCGAGTTGCCATGGTGACTCCTATTGTAGTTGCTAGAAGCTTTTATAAGATGTAGCCATCCTCTTGTTAAATTTCATGTTTTAAAATTTCCAGCAGCAGCAACAACAAAAATAAAGCTCCATTTGCTAGAATGGGAAGTGGAGTGCTTAGCAATTTGTAAGCAACATGAAAAAGAGCTGGGGAGTGGGCAGGATGGGGTCCTCACAGGATCCCCAAGGAGCAGAGCCTTGACTGATGACTGCAGAGTGAGGCATTTCTAAAGAAGCAGATGCCAGAACACAGATCCTCCTGTTCTTTTCAGCTTAAAAGATCTTCTCAGTTTCCAGAGGTCTTAATAAATGATGGAATCAGTCAGCCAAAGGAAATCTCCGATGAGTATTTGAAAGACCAAGGGTCAACAAACTATGGCCCACAGACCAAATGTGCCCTGCCACCTGTTTTTTAAATAAACACAGGAACATAGACATGTCCATGCCTTTACATATTGCCTAAGGTGGCTTGGACACTGCAGTAGCAGAGTTGAGTACTTGTGCCGAGACCCTTTCACCCAGAAGCAAAAAGCATTTACTATATTGCCCTTTACAACAAAGTTGGCTGAACCCTGCTCTGGGGCGGGGAAGTGGTAAAAGAGTTAAGGGAGAGAGGGGGACATTTTGGAATTCCATTTGGATATCTGCCTTGGTGTTCCCTAATGCCTTATTTACATTTAGATTTAGAGCTCTAAACCGTGGGAGAAAGTCTTCTCCTTATGTTTGCTCAGGCCCTTGGAGGAGCAGACGCCAAGACGGTATTAGATGGCAAGAGATTAACCTTGTGAGGGGCAGAGGGGACCAAGCTGGAGGAGGCAGGGGAAGGCTTCTGAGGGGCCTGCAGGTGTGACTCCTGTGGGAGAAAGAAAGGAAGGAGGGTTGGTAGGAAGAGTCCCACGCCGCAACACAGCTCCCAACGTGTCAGCCAGGCCTACAGGGTCTGCAGGCCAAAGTCATCTATGAGAGGAGTCCTGCCCTTGAAGAAACGGGCTTGCCTTAGCACCAGAAGGAGGCGTTCAGAAGGGAGCAGCAAGACCTCCGTGACTTACACTTCCCACAGCAGATTCAAGTGGGACGTTTGCATGGCCCTCACCCCCGTCTCAACCCCACTACTTCAAAGTTAACATATTTCCAATCTGCCGGTGTCTGTTGAGAGGCAGATGTGCATGCAGAGCACTACCCTAAGTACTCTGGTGGGGAGGAAGAAGGCAAAGGATAAAAAAGTCACTAAGAAGTTCAAAGTGGGGTGAAGGTAATTTGGAATTGCTGACTAAGGGGCAATGATCTCTGACTTTTTCCCCTGTGATTGTTTGTTAGGCTCTCAGAGTGCATGCAAGCCTGGAAAGCTCTCTTCCTGACTTTGTTCTGAGCCTTTTGACTAGGTGGCCCACAGAAGGAAGCCTCTACATTATGTTGATTCTTAAGTTCCTGCATCGTGCACTTCCTCTCTCCTGACAATCTAGATAGTTGCATGCTGATTGAGAACAGATATTCTACCTGTGAGGTGGGACAGATGTCACACTGCTTTTGAGTTTCCAACTATTGTTGCTGCTTTACAATGGGAACAGGCAGGGATGAAAAGGGGGTTTCAAAAAAATGAATTCACATATTATTTCACAACATGCAAAGGTTTGCATCCTTTATTTCTTTTCTTTCTCTGTCGAACATCCTTTTCTTAAAATCTGATGGAGGAGTTGCTATGACCACTAACTGAATAAATCATCGAGCCCAGTATGACTCCAAAAGTGCTGAAATATTGTTAAATATGCGAATGAGTTGGGTTTGCTACTGACCAGGTATGTTTTCTCTCTGTTCAAGTAATTTGAAAGGATGACCTTGAATCTCAAGAACCTGTTGGCGATTGCCTTACAAAGCAGATTTCTTCTAGAATGCACTTTCATTCCAGAATTAAAAGACACCTTTCTTCCATGGAGGAAAATCAGTAGGTCCACCTCCTCTCATTGTTTTCTTACTGATACCTTAAAAATCAAACCAACAGACCCAGATATTTGTTCATCTGGAATCTGTCATTTTTCTCACGGCCTCATTCCTCACCGCCATTTAACAAAGTGCTGCCGGGGTGCCTGGGTGGCTCAGTCGGTTGAGCATCTGGCTTCAGCTCAGGTCATGATCTCACGGTTCGTGGGTTCAAGCTCCACATCAGGCTCTGTGCTGACAGCTAGCTCAGAGTCTGGAGCCTCTCTTCAGATTCTGTGTCTCCCTCTCTCTCTGACCCTCCCCTGTTCATGCTGTCTCTCTCTCTCTCTAAAAAAATAAATAAAAACAGTAAAAAAAAAAAAAAGTGCTGCCACCTTGTCCTTCCCTATTTTCCCCCTTCAATTCTAATTGGTATTAGAAAGAAAATAGAAAAAGGACTCATTGCTTTCTGCTGCTCTCCAAAAGTTAAAATCTGGTAGTTTTCAGGGTCTCCTACCATGATTTTCTTTCTTAAGTAATGACTTCCTTAATGGTAGCTTGCTGGTAGAAATTCTTACTAATTCTACAGAAATACACCCAAATGTCCAAACTTTCATTTATCATCCATTATACAAAAAGCAGTATTAATAAGCATCAGATATATATTTTAAGGTCAATCATTCATACCTTATATAAGACCCAGAACTTACTGATGATAGTAATTTTGTAAAAATACATTCTGAAGTTGAGCCTCCCACGATCTCACCACCCACAG
Source organism: Suricata suricatta (assembly GCF_006229205.1). Lineage (NCBI taxonomy): Eukaryota > Metazoa > Chordata > Mammalia > Carnivora > Herpestidae > Suricata > Suricata suricatta. The sequence continues at coordinate 114,712,157 of NC_043700.1, forward strand.
CACCCATTCCAGGAAGAGCAAGGGTGTAGAATTCAAATTTACTGGAGATTAATCAAACATGAATAATTTTAAAAGATCGTAATAAAAAATGATTACAGCTGTCAATATATAAGGAGCCCTATCCTTAATTAATAGATCTGTTCCTCTTTCTTCAGTTCTACCTATTACAGAACAAAATACAAATCTGTGTATATATGGTGGGCAAGGAGAGAGAAATTTACTTATAGATGTTACTATCAATAAGAAAGTTATTGATTAAAGAGAAATCAATGGATATTTCTCCTGTGCTAAATCTTACTTCATTTGAGGTCATTGGTTTCTAAATGTTTCAGTGCCACATGCCTTTTAATTACTTTTCTTCTATATGTCTTATGTTTTGAAACAGTCTGTGAAATGACTAGACCTAATTGAATAACAATTCACTTTTTTCCGTTCTTCTTCATCAAGGAACATGCAAATGTTCATCAGAGCTTCTACTTAGCTTGCAATAGTTACCTCAACACCATGACTTGATATAATTGTAGCTTGAAGACGAGAGACCAGGTTTCAGCCTCCAGCTCAAGTAGCTTTATTGTCAGTAGATATAAAGGTTCCATACGGTTGGTTTAAAAAATAATGAACATCGCCTGCAGGTCTGCATTACTAACTTCACAGATCCCTGCAGGGCTTGGGACACTGTCGAGAAATGTTGTCCTAAAACAGCAGAGCTGTTTCTCAACCTTTTTCCCACTCCAGCATCCAGGAGATACAGCCCAGTCTTATAAATAACTATTGATCCCAGAAGCAGATCCTAACCATGCTGCCCCACAGGCAACAATGAGATAGGATTTCTTGGGGAGAAAAATGGGCCCTGTTGAAGAGAGAGAATGTGTGAGTTGAGTAAGTATCATAGGTGACTTTGATTCAACCTTCATTTCATCTTCTTAGTTGAAAATAACTGCTGGAAGTTACATAATTCCTGAATAGAAAAGGAGTTTATTCAGTTATGAAAATTAAACCCTTTTTTTATGAAGCTGAGATGTAGCTGGATTAGGGAAATTCTTATGATCTGAAATATTTTCATCAGTTTCTCTAAATTTTGGAATAGGCAAGTAATACCTTTATTCACTTCTGAAGTCCCATCACTCTGAGAAGAATACAATGAATGCTACTCCAGAACTCCTCAAGACTGAGTCTAGGGGGTAGAACATCTATCACATTATGGACGTTCAAATATTACCCTACACTCTGAAAAAATGCAGGAAGGGGGGCTTTCGGGGACTGTGGCCAAATTTCACCCCAAATTCCTTCGTATGCTCCTTTCATTCCACCTCCTGGGTGGCCTTTTTGCTTTGGAGGAAGCTACTTTGAATTTCAGATGCTAAGATAAAACAGCAAGAGGATACACAGTGAATGTGGGAGGCAAGGCTTACTGTCCCCTTCGCTATGATGATAAAAAATACCTCCCACACGCCCAAACTTAACATTCCAAATGAAACAATAAACTTAAAATCCACCGATCCATTTTGGAAATGGAAGTCTTAGATGGGCATGAAGTTGATTTTTCTTGAACTTTGATAACCTGCCAGCGTCTTCATCATATTTTCCAGGGAGCTTATTATTAGCCATATTCAAGGCACATGGACACCTTGGATACATTAGAGTAATCCCCAGAGCTTTATCTTTCAAAAGATTTTGAGCTAGAGCTTTGGCTAATTTTATTTTCCAGTGGAAATCCAACATTGCCAAGGATTCAAAATTGGAAGCATTCCCAAAACCAAGCCTATTTATTTGCAATACATTATCTTCCTCCTTCGAGTACTGCCAAACAGAAGAACTGTGCAATTTTTAAGCTCATAGCTTACTGAGTTAGCTTCAGGTAGTCAATAATTTGTATTTATGGAGATAAGAAAGACACAGCACAGAAGAAGCTAAAGACATAAACGAAGGTAGTGTAAACAACCGATTTCCAAATCGAACAAGTAGGTAAGTTGTACCTAAATAACAAAAGGGCTATAGCCTATATCCACTGGACTTTCTTTTTTTAGGTTGGAATTCCCTACATAGACAACATAATTATACAGAAATGTACTAGAGTAATAGACTCACTGAACAAAATACATAGAACATTGAAGCTTCCTTACTGCGAGACTCTTTCACACATAAGGAAACTATGGCACTGAATGGTTAAATGCATATTTCAGGTCACACAATGGCAGACCCAGGCCTTTGGGGTTTAATTTCTTTCCATTACAATATCTAATTCCATCTGAAGATCCAAAACTGCATCTGATTCTGGAATTAGTAGTAGTAATTTGGGGCTGTGGAGGACACTGAAGAACAGAGCAAGTAATGATATAAGAAAGATGAAGCATTGATTGTATGTGCTGTGGTTGTGCTGTTATGTGGCATGTCAAACTCCTCAGTGCCAGGGAAAACTTCTTGAACTAGAGCTCATTAGGACAAACTAGTAATTGCACTGGACTACAAGTGGAAACCAGTATTGATTGAGAATGGAATCTTGGACCACCCATCTCCCTCCAAACTGTTAGAAATAAACTTCAGTCATGTAAAAAAAAAATCAATTATTAGTTGTCAGTAGAAGACTGACTGCCTGTGGTGTGTTATGGAATAAAAATCACATTGGCTCGTCTGAATCTGCTGTTCTCCACTTTGGAAAGACAGAACGGAGAAGAGTTTTCTTCAAAAGCAGACATTTTCAGGGCAATGTAAAGTTCACTACATGGTTGCATTTTAGAGCTATACTAAAATCTTTTTTTAAATTTTTAAATTTTATTTAAATCAAAGTTAGTTAACATATAGAGTAATAATGGTTTCAGGAATAGAATTTAGTGATTCATCACATATAAGACACAGTGCTCATCCCAACAAGTGCCCTCCTTACTGCCCATCCCCCATTTAGCCCATCCCCCACCCACCACCCCTCCAGCAACCCTCAGTTTGTTCTTTGTATTTAAGAATCTCTTATGGTTTGCCTCCCTCTCTCTTTTAACCTTATGTTTCCTTCTTTCCCCTGTAGATCTGTTGTACTTATTAAATGCACCTGAGTGAAATCCTATGATATTTGTCTTTTTCTGAATGAGTTATTTTGCTTAGCATCATACACTCTAGTTCCATCTATGTTGTTGAAAACGGCAAGGTATCATTCCTTTTGATCACCAAAGAATATTCCACTGTGTGTGTGTGTGTGTGTGTGTGTGTGTGTGTGTGTGATATCCTAAAATCTTACAAAGTTTGTTTCATTTATTGACATGAAATATAAAAAAAAAAAACTTCACTCAAATGTCAGTACAATCGTATCTGAGCTTCAAACCAACCTCTAAGGAATGATGCCTCATTTCAATTATAAGAAGAATAAACATCTAGCACTCTTTAAAAAGAAACTAGACAGGTGGTGGTGATGGAGGAGGGCACTTGGGGGGAAGAGCACTGGGTGTTGTATGGAAAACAATTTGACAATAAAATATTATGGAAACAAAACAAAACAAAACAAAACAAAACAGAAAAAAAGAAAAAAAAAACTAGCCCTTCCTACATTTTATTGAAACTGAGCTTAATTAGAATAGATGCTCTAAGAGTTCCCTGAAGACCCTAACAATATCTTCTTCACAGAACCTAACATTGGACCTCAACAACATCAGATCCCTATAATATTTAGTACAATTTTTATTCAGCTGAACTGAATATAACCATTTCCCCCAAAATACAGAGAATTAGATATAGATTAGATGTTTGCATTTCCATGCAGGAATTAGCAGAAAAACCAGTCTACAGGGGATCTGTTGCAATTTTCTGAGGACAGCAATGGCTCATGTGAAAGAGAACTAACTGCCCCAATGTTACCAGAGCACTGAGGTGACACTGCAAAGTGGCTTTACAGTTACAGATAACATTTCCCAGCTTCTGCTGTAGGTATGTGGGAGCATATGACTAATTCTCATGGATTACTACATGGGTGAGAGGTTCCCTGTGTCAAGCTACACGGCAAAATATCACTGCGCCTACCAATTCTTTTGATGAAACTCCGTACACAAACATTGTTTTCTCCTGGATCCACTGAACTGGCAAGGTTAACAACTTGTCACTCAGGAGTTGCAATACTGCCTTTGAAGTCCTGTATTTATGCAACAGGATTTGCTACTTTCAACTGAATCCATTATCAAAAGGACTCTGTTGGCCTTTCTTGCAGGTGGCAGATCTTTGAAGTGTTTATTCAACTCTTTATAAAAACATCATTCTTCTTCTCTTCAGTCAAGCAAAGGTAGATATCCTTTTACTTTCCTCACCCCCTCCCCTTCACGCTTCCTCTGCCGCCTATTCAGCGTGGATTCTCTGAATACTTAAAGAGGTTTTTTTTCCTAAGCAGAAAGCCTACTTTTTACGCATTTTTTATAATAATAGAAAATCAGTCCCTTTTCCATACCTTATAAATGATTGACAATTGAAGAAATAGGTATTACCTTGGATTTTCTTTATGATGATGTTGCATTGTCCAGTGCATTTAAAACCTAGGGAACTCCAAGCTGTCAGTGACATCACCTACTGGAAAGCATTACTGTGGCGCTGATCCTTTAATGAGACAGTAAATAGGCTGCCTTTGGAAACTGGAGTAACTCTTTGATGTTATAAAGATGTATAAGTAAATTTCCTTTGTACATATTCAGCACAAGTTCAGATTGATGTCTTTAATAAAGCACAGCAGCGAGCTGGTTGCACATCTGAGAACTGACAATATGCGGGAGAATTTTCCCCATGGGTGCCATTTGCCTGCAGGCCATAAGAAGAGAGGGCTACATGGTCCCAATAGAGTAAAAACATTTTCCAAAATCCTGCTGGGTAAGTCAATAGTGAAACGCACCTCTAATGAGGAACTGGATAGTTAAACACTCCGGAATCACTTAGTGATCTGCAAACATTTGTTCTTGGTTAAGTGCTATCATACTTCAAGAAATGGTAATATCTTTACTCTTGGAATGAAATTTGGCTCCACTAATATTCTTGAATTCTGTCTCAAAGAAGTTCCCACCTAGCCCTTCTAATCAATGAATTGTGCTCAGGACCTACAACTATAGTACTGTTAATGGGATCTAAGGCCCCAAACTTCTCAAGGTAGATTATGAACTCCTCTGTGGTTTAGGTAAGCATGTTTTCTAGCTCTTTCTCTCATACTGACATGCGTCCCCATCCCCCCTCCGTTTTAGCACACATACACATGCGCACGTCTCTACTCCCCACCCAGCGAGCTAGCTGTTAGTACTTCTCACATATATTCTACTGTACACCTACTTTAGTTCTCAGCTTAAATATCGTTTCTTCCAGAAAGTCTTCTCTCATGGATCTAATTCCCTGAGAGGAAGAATGATACAGAGATTACCATACCAGGATTTTTAGAGAATTCTTAGGATCAACATCTGTATGAATAAAAAGAAGAAAATAATATTGGACAGAAGAAGTGTAGCCATGAAATTTCAACAGAAACCTGAGCAGACTTTAGGGGGAACTTTGAAGTTGACCTGTAAGTGTTGTTCCAAACTGGGAAGTGTCAGGAATTTATTTATTTATTTTTATTATTGTTTTAATACATTCTTAAGTTAGTTAACCTACCTTGTAGTCTTGGCTTCAGGAGTGGAATCCAGTGATTTATCTTTAACATATAATATCGAGTGCTCATCTGCAAAAGTGCTCTCCTTAATGCCCATCACCCACTTTCTCCACCCTCCCACTCCCTCTTCCCCATCAACTTTCAGTTTGTTCTCTGTATATTTAAGAGTCTATTATGGTATGTCTGACCCTTCTTTCCCTTCCCCTATGATCATCTGTTAAGTTTCTCAAATTCCCCATATGAGTGAAATCATGTGATATCCATCTTTCTCTGACTGACTTATTTCACTTAGCATAACACCCTCTAGCTCCATCCACGTTGTTGCAAATGGCAAGATTTCATTCTTTTTCATCGCCATGTCACATTCCATTGTTTACATATACCACTTCTTAATCCATTCATCAGTTTATGGACATTTGAGCTCTGTCCATAACTTGGCTACTGTTGATAGTGCTGCTATAAATATGGAGGGTCAGGAATTTCTAGCCCACCTCAGTCAGGCACTAGGTGCAAAGAGCCCAAAGAAGGAAGCATAAGCCTGAGTGAGGCGTGCTCACCAGTCAAGGCAGTACAGGAAGGGGACCTCAAGACTCAAGCCTTCTACCAGGAGGACTCTCAGCAAATGAAGGGATCAATGATTTCTTCTTGAAGGGTGGTCAGGAACTACATCATAGCATCTACCATAGCCTACTTTGTGCTTCACTACAATCCACATCTTTGTAAAAATCTGAAAAATACTTGCTATCAAAATTCACAGGTTGCAATATAGAGAGAAGTGGATGGCCTTAAATAAAAGAAATAAGAGTCCCTCACAAGAAGTTAGATGAAAAGCATTTCAATGAAAGATGGTATTGATAATATAGAAAACAAATACATAATACAGAGGGTCACAAGGTCAAAAGTAACTGATAAAATATTAATATTAACAGGTTAATGGAGAAGGAGAGGGAGATACAGTTCAATCCTGAAAAATGCATAACATCATTATAGATTCTACAGACAAAATTTTTAATTTGTCTGAAATAAGTTCTTAAAACATTTTCATGTTATTTATTTTCATGTAACTTTCATGTAATTAATCAGGCCAGTAATGTAAAACTTTCTACCCCAAAAACTTGAAATCCAAATTGTTTCACTGCTGAATTCTACATTTAAGGAAGGAGAATTTCTAATTTTACACAAGCTCCTCCAAAGAATTGGAAAAAGTGTTTTAATTCTCAATTGATTCAACTAGTGTCAAGAATTAGTATTGCCTGGGTGACAAATCCCAACAATGTCAGTAAAAGGGAAGATTAGTAGAGGCCAATCTTATCATAAACACATATAGAAAAATTCTAGAGTATTAGCAAACTGGAAATAGCAATGTATGAAAACAATACTAGATCATGACAAAATCAGGTTTATATGCAAATTAAAATTTTGGTTTGACATTTAAAGGTTTTTTTTTTATGTTTACTTATATTTGAGAAACAGAGAGAGAGACAGAGTGTGAGTGAGGGGGAGGCAGAGAGAAAGAGGGAGACACAGAATCTTAAGTAGGCTCCAGGCTCTGAGCTGTGAGCACAGAGCCCAACACGGGGCTGAACTCACAAACCACAAGAAGATGATCTGAGCCAGAGTCAGAGGCTTAACCGACTGAGCCTCCCAGGAGCTCCTTCACATTGAAAAATCAATCAATTTAAGTCAAATTACCAGCAGACATATAATGCATAACTTTTAAACTAACTAAAACAAAGGAGAGAATTTTTAAAATCTTGATAAATACAAAAAGACAGAAACTAATGGAGAGAGGGGAAAGCACGGAAGAAAATACAAAACAAGATTTTGGAAATCATTTCAAATACACAAGCAGTCATTACACATACAAATGCACTAACTTGCCAGGAAAAACAGTTTGTCAGAATAGAAAAAAATTAAGACCTAGAAGTACCAGCACATCATTTAAATATACGGAAGTAATAACAGTAAGAAGTGGGGGGGGAAAAGTTGTTGCTTCCTAGGAGCTACATTAGGGACAAAGTAGCCGTGAACCTAGGAACGTTCTTCCCATTTAAAATTTTTAACAAGGGGTTCCTGGGTGGCTCAGTTGGTTAAGCGTCTGACTTTGACTTAGGTCATGATCCTAAGGGTTCATGAGTTCAAGCCCTGAGTCAAGCTGTCAGCACAGAGCCTGGAACCTGCTTTGGGTTCTGTGTCTCCCTCCCTCTCTGCCCCTCTTCCATATGTACTCTTTCTCTGAAAAATAAATAAAACATTAAAAAATTTAAAATTTAAAATAAAACATTAAAAATTTAAAATTTTTTAAATAAAATTTTAAACTAAATATTTAGAAATATCTACATGTTACGACTAATACTTACCAATACCTTAGTCTCATCCACTTCCAAATATTCAAACTATTTTCTCATTTTAGAAGCTTGGGGGACCTGAGAGACTACTGAATACTGAAGGGAGGTGGTGGTGATGGAGGAGGGCACTTGTGGGGAAGAGCACTGGGTGTTATATGGAAACCAATTTGATGATAAACTATTAAAAAAAAAGAGAGAGAAGTTTACTTAAAAGTTTTTTGTTTATCTGATTTTTTAATGAGTTTGAGTTTTGGTTCTTCTGTATTGCCTTATAACTATGGAAACAAATTCTGTGCCAAGGAGTTTTAGAAAAAGTAAAGTCAGATTCTAGCTCCCAGCAATTTCTGAAATAAAATTGCTTATAACAGACTGTTGTTTAAAAAACACAGCTTTTCGTATTTGCTGGCCAGGATCATAGCATGTCAAAGAAGCCCAAAGAACTCTGGTGACTAAGAGACTCAGGCAAAAAGGAGTCAAAGGTCTCATTTTAACTCAGTTGTAATTACGGATCCTTATATTTATGTGAGTACCTATAAATTGATTGCTATATCTAAGTGTATGTAAGAAACTTTCCAAGAAATAAGATATAAAACAAGAGTCTGAGCAGAGCAGGGATTATGTATAAAATACATAAACTTACCAGTAATTTTTCCCAAATTGTGGGGAATTGGTGTATTCATATCAGAAGGGTCAGGTGATTTAAGGAAGAATTTTTTTTCTCTTTATTAAAAAAAGATGCAATGTTTCTATCAAGAGAAAAGACATTATAAATGAAATAAGATAAATTATTTTAAACAGTAGTAAGTAGCAAACAAGTATAATATTTGCCGTCTGCTATGTCCTCTGATCTAAGTGATTTTATATAAATTCATTAAATCTTCACAATCTATGCTAGAGTTGCTATAATTATACTCACTTCAGAAATGAGAAGTTCATAATTTTACAAATTCACCAGGTGGTAAGAAGTGGAGCCAGATGTGAACACAGGCCTGTGGCTGCAACATTTGTGCTCTGAACCACTGTGATACAAAGGTGTCCCAGAAACATTATGGAAAGTCAGGAAAGTGGAGGGCAAAGTCACCCGTAAGCTCTTTATTCTTGTGAAACTATCACCTAATGTATAGTCTCCTACCACCTGTTCACTGTTCATGATTTTGTATCATGATCACTATGCTTCATAGTCTGTACTTGGGTGTTATCAGTTAACATATTATAACTATTTTTTCCATGGTTTTGTCTAATCATTATATTTCAGTTTATGTCTTCATATTATTCAAACCTGTGGATGGAGTAATTCATGTAACAACTCCATTAGTGGACGTTAGGCTGCTCCAATATTTTTCTCTTGTATATTTATATCACCCTACCCTTAGCATCTTCATAAACATGGCTTTCACCACATTTCTAATTATTTCCCTGGGAAATATATCCAGAAGTGGAATTATTGAGTAATCAAAAGTGAGTTTTATAATCCACTTTTTTTCTGTTTTTCCCAAGCTTTGTGTGTTACTAGCTTGTTAGTCCTTAAAATTACTCACATACTAAATCCCTCCTGGGCAAAAGCTTGCTGTCAATTGCCTACTAGGTCTACATCTGGCTAATGGATTAGGAGCTCCAATTTGTAACCTTATTAAAAGTCACTACTCTTTCTTTTTAATCTGGCGATAATGTTATCTAGTTTCTTTATTTGGCATGCAGGATTTTATACAGAAGAATACAATTCTTGTCAGCATAACGGAGTCCTTTTCTTTGGCCAAAGGAAGATTGAAATTGATGATTTTCATCGTTGAGGTGCTTCTCTGGAGACGTTTCCTAACCCCAGCGTATCAAGCAAAGCGCCATGAAACTATACGCATTTTAATTGTATGCATTCTGCCCTAAAAGCTGACAAGTAAAGCTCCAGAAAGCTAAGCATTTGAACTACCTTTGATTTTAATGTACAGAATTACTGAATCAACACAAACTCACATAGTAACCTTTTTGCTCTGGGCCTGGTAATTTTTAAAATTGCAGAGAAGACAATTTTGGAACTGAAGAAGAACTTAAAAATATTCACCTGCCCAACTCCTTATTTTATAAGGAATCTGAAGCCCAGAAAGTGGAATATGTCTTTTTTAGACATACACAGAGAATTTAATGGCAAAGTCAGACTGGAGCTGAGTGTTCTCATGCCTATTTCCTGTCTCTACTTTAGAGATTTGAGAATTGGTACCAAAGAACTCCAGGAAGACCTAATTCTGGATAAGAAGGACCTTCAGTCATAGGAATCAGGCTCCACCTTATATAGAGACTATATGATATTAAAAATTTCAGTAAAGGAGGAAAGGTAGTTTAATAAGCATGTTGATGGGGGTGCCTGAGTGGCTCAGTCAGTTAAGCGTCCGACTTCAGTTCTGGTCATGATCTCACAGTTCGTGGGTTTGAGCCCTGTGTTGGGGTCTGTTCTGAGAGCTTGGAGCCTGGAGCCTGCTTCCGATTCTGTGTCTCCCTCTCTTTCTACTCCTCCCCTGCTCATATGCTCTGTTTCTCTCTCTCTCAAAAATACACATTAAAAAGTTAAATATTTCTGAATATAGCCACTCCAGCTTTCATTTGATTAGGGCTAACATGTACATCTTATTACATCTTTTTTATTTTTAATCTATTTGTAAGTGGATTTCTTATAGGTAACCTATAGCTCAAGTTGTGATCTCACAGTTTGTGGGTTTGAGCTCTGAGCACTGACAGCACAGAGCCTGTTTGGGATTCTCTTCCTCCCCCTCTCTCTACCCTTGCCCCACTTGCTCTTTATCTCTCTTTCAAAATAAATAAAAATAAACTTAAAAAAAAGAACAAGTGACTCCAAAGTGAGTAAATACAATACAGCCATTAGGCTACTGACAAAAGTAACAGAACTTTCATTTTTATTTATTTTAAATTTTAATGTTTTAGCATTTATTTTGTCTATATTCATGCTCTCTATTGCATTAATATAGTAACACACGAGTAAAATGTATAAATATTACAACAAATAGAAAGGATGCATTTCTTTAATTATCAGAGTTTATAATATTGAATGATGGTTTTTAAAATGGCATGTGCATAAAAATCACCTAGGAAGCTTGCTCAACTACAGATTCCTGGGGCCTACCTGCCAGAGATAAATTCGACTAGCCTGAGTCTGTGCCCCGGGATCTACACTACAAGACACAGCACAGATGATTCTTATATAAATGCTCCATAGACCACTGTTTAAGAAACACTCATTTAGAGCCATCTCTTATTTTAGCTACAAGAAAGATAGAGCCGACTGGGAAGGCAGAACACCCATTCAGGACCTCCATGGGTGGTAGTGTCAGGACAATAATCATGTTCAAAGGCACAAACCTCAGCTCTGAAGAACAGCAGCATGCTCCCAAGGGATTAGCTTCCTGGGGCTAACCCTGGTCACAAAGACAGCTGTGTAATCAGGAATGTCGATGGATAGCTCTATAATGAGAAATATAACTTTCAGTCAGACTATAATGGATCTTACTGGTTGCAGATACACCTGCAGAAAACCAACGGAATGCAAAATTATAATAACAGATTTGCTTCTTTAGTCTAGAATCAAAGCAAGGAGAAATAATTCTAATGTAAAGTTTTAACAGAAGGTATATTGCCAAGAAGAGAGGAAGAATCAGACCAAATATAAATATAAATGAAATAAACACAACAATTTAATGTTTATTTATTTTGAGATAGAGAAAGTACGCACACACATGTGAGGGAGGCGGAAGAGCAGAGAGAAAGAGAGGGAGAGAGAATCCCAGGATATGACAAGAAAGGAAATTATTAATTAATATCTCTCATGAATACAGATACATATATCCTTAAAATTTTACCAAATCAAATACAGCACAGAGCTTGACATAGTGCTCAATCTCACTAACCATGAGATCATAACCTGAACTGAAATCAAGAGTTGGATGTTTAACCTACTGAGCCACCCAAAGGGCCCAAACCTACCAATTTAAAGATAAAGATTGTCAAATTGTACTAAACAAAACCAATTATAGGTTTCCTACAAGAAATCCACTTACAAATAGGTTAAAAGTAAAAAGATGTAATAAGATGTACATGTTAATCCTAATCAAAAGAAAGGTGGAGTGGCTATATGAATAATACCTGATTGTATATCTTGGACATTAACCCCTTATTCAATACATGATTTGCAAATCTTTTCTCCTGTTTTATAAGTTGTATATTCTTTAGTTATTCCTTTTCCGATGCATGCTCTGTAGTTTGATATAGTCCCATATGTTGTTGTTATTTTAAGATTACTAACATTGGTAAATCCCTAGCCAAACTTACCAAGAGAGAGAAAGAGAGAGAGAGAGAAATATGAAAAAAATTTAATTATCTAGAATTGAAGAGGAGACATCACTACAGAAATTAGAGATATTAAAATGATATGAGAATATTATAAGCAACTATACACCAATAACTTCAACAGCTTAAGTGAAATAAAAAAATACCTTGAAAATTACTAACTGCCAAGTCTTACTCAGAAAGAAACAAAAAATATTGAAGAAGAAAACCAAAACAAGAGGCATCACAATCCCAGACTTTAGCCTCTACTACAAAGCTGTCATCATCAAGACAGTATGGTATTGGCACAAAAACAGACACATGGACCAATGGAATAGAATAGAGAACCCAGAACTGGGCCCACAAATGTATGGCCAATTAATTTTTGACAAAGCAGGAAAGAGTATCCGATGGAAAAAAGACTGCCTCTTTAGCAGGTGGTGCTGGGAGAACTGGACAGCAACATGCAGAAGAATGAAACTAGACCACTTTCTTACACCACTGACAAAAATTAACTCAAAATGGCTGAAGGACTTGAATGTGAGACAGGAAACCATCAAAACCCTCGAGGAGAAAGTAGGAAAAAACCTCCTAGACGTCCACTGCAGCAATTTCCTACTTGACACATCCCCAAAGGCAAGGAAAATGAAAGCAAAACTAAACTCTTGGACTTCATCAAGATAAAAAGCTTCTGCACGGCAAAGGAAACAATCAAAAAAACTAATAGGCAACTGACAGAA
>NC_043700.1:114725275-114759446 GCF_006229205.1 Suricata suricatta
CTTAAAAAACTATCCATAGAACTCCTTTATGACGCAGCAATGGCACTGCTAGGGATTTCCCCAAGGGATACAGAAGTGCTGATGCATAGGAGCACATGTACCCCAATGTTCATAGCAGCACTGTCAACAATAACCAAAACATGGAAAAAGCCTAAATGTCCATCACCTGATGAGTGGATCAAGAAGATGTGGTATATATACACAATGGAGTACCACATGGCAATGAGAAAGAATGAAATATGGCCATCTGTAGGAAAGTGGATGGACCTCGAGGGTGTCATGCTAAGCGAAATAAGCCAGGCAGAGAAGGACAGAAACCATATGTTTGCACTCATAGGTCTAACAGGAATACAGGAGAAACCTAATGGAGGACCAGGGGGAGGGGAAGAGGGAAAGAGAGTTCGAGAGAGAGAGAGGGACGCAAAACTTGAGAGACTATTGAATGCTGAAAATGAACTGAGAGTTGAAGGGGAAGGGGGAGGGGGGAAAAGAGGTGGTGGTGATGGAGGAGGGCACTTGTGGGAAAGAGCACTGGGTGTTGTATGGAAACCAATGTGACAATAAATTATTTAAAAAAAAAAAGAAAATAATTTTGTATCTACAAATCTTCCCACAAAGAAAACTTAAGATTAGGTGCCTTCACTGGTGAGTACTACTAACATTTAAGGAAGAAAAGAAAAATCCCAATTCTACACAAATTGCTCCAGAAATAGAGAAAAAAACACTTCACAAAACATTTCATGAGGCTATCATTGTCCTCTGTCCAAAATAGACAGAGATATGGCAAGAAAGAAAAATATTAATTACTGTCTCTCATGAATACAGATACATAAATCCTTAAAATTTTAGCAAATCAAACTCCTGCATAATACATCCTGACAAAGAAGGATTTCAGGAATACAAGATTGTTTAAATATACCCATTAAAAATTCAAATATTCATCATATGATCAGACTAAAAGAGAAAAGTTCATAGGAACAACCCAAAAGATGAAATTTAGGCACATTTCAAGATCCAATACCCATTTATAGTAAAGACTCCAAACAAACTTGTAATACAGGAAATTCTCCTCAATTTGTTAAAAGGCATTTATACAAAACCTATAACTGATACCACACTTAGTGGTAAAAAAAAATTAATGCTTTCCTCTCTAAGACTGAGAACAAAGCAAGTATGTCTACCATACCACTTCTGTTAAACATTGTGTTAGATGTCCTGACAAGAGCATTACATGAGAGAAAAAAGAAATAAAAGGCATACAGATTGGAAAGGGAGACAACATGGTTGTCCATGAACAGAATCTAAGTAATTTATGAAAACATTTCAAAATTTAATATCTGAGTTCGCAAGATCACAAAATATATAGTTAACATGCAAAAATCTAGTATAGTTCTATTTCTTAGCAATGAACAACTAGAAATTTAAAAAATTTAATATATCATTTATGATAATATCAACAATTTGAAATATTAGGGATAGAGCCAACAACATATGTATAAGTCCTATACTCTGAAAAATGCTGAGAAAAATTTGAAAACACTAAAATAAGTGAGAGAAATAAACCATGCTCATAAATCAGAAATTTGTATTTTTAAGATGTCAATTCTCTTCCAAATTCATCTGTAGCTTCCTACTGTCTTAGCTAAATCCCAATAGATTTTAGCCAATATTATCAAACTGATTCTGGAATTTATATGTAAATTCAAAGGACCAAAAATATCTAAAACAATATCATAAAGAAGAATAAGCTTGGAGGACTTAAACCACCTGATTACAAAACTTAATATAAACCCAACGTTAATCATGAGTGTTTGTTATTGACACAGAAAAAAAATGAACAATTTTAGCATAATAGGGAATCAAGATGTAAACATCACAGGTATATAGTAAATAGATTTCCAAGGTAGAGTTTAAGGTAATGTGGTACAGAATAATTTCTATTTCAGCAAATGATGCTGGGACCCTGGATTGCTGTTTGCAATAAAATGAACCTGTATCTTTATCTCACACATATACATATAACTCAAAAAAGATTATAGATGTAAAGCATAGATGTATAGTAAATAAAATTTTTTTAAGTTTTAAAGTTTATTTTTGAGAGACAGAGACAGAGCACAAGTGGGAGAGGGGCAGAGAGAAAGGAAGAGAGAATCCAAAGCAGGCTCCAGGCTCTGAGCTGTCAGCACAGAGTCCGACACGGGGCTTGAACTCACAAACTGTGAGATCATGACCTGAGCTGAAGTCAGACATTTAACCAGCTGAGTCACCCAGGTGCCCCATAGTAGATAAAAATTTAAAACTTCTAAAATTAAAATATAGGAAAGAACCTGTGTGATCTTGAAGAAGAAATAGATTTCTTTGGTAAAATATAAAAAGTATGAAATATTTTTAAATGATAACTAATATTAAATTAAATATATTTACTCTTCAAGAAATACCTTAAAGAATGTAGAAAGACAAACCACAGAGTAGGAGAAAACATTTACAAAATCTATATCTGACAAAGAACTTGTACTCTGAATATATGTAGAAAATATGTAGACTAAATATAAACAGAATAAAAGGTGATAATAGATATACAACCAATTTTTAAAAAATCAAAAACTGTAAACAGAAACTCCATCCAATACGCATATTATAAGATGCTTAGCCCCTTTACACATTAGGGACATGCAAATGAAAACCACAATTACATATCACTATGCACCGAAAATAATACCTAAAATTCCAAAGACTGACAATACCACATATGGGTAAGAGTGAGCAGCAACTGACTCTTACATACCACTAGTCAGAAGGGAAAATGGTGTAACTACTTTAGAAAACAACCCAACAGTTTTATATTAATTAAATACGTACTTACTATATGACCCAGAAATCTCACTCCTGAGTATAGACCCTACCCTACTCCCACTCGCCAAAAAAGAAACCCATACATCTATACCAAGACTTGTGATGAACCTTCATACTAGTTTTATGCATAATAGCCAAACGCTGGAAACAACCCAAATTCATCAGATGGTGATGGAAAAGCAAACAGCGCTATATATCTATACAAATCAATTACTACCCAAAACTAGAAAGAAAAGAATTACTTATATATAGGCAGCAGCATGGATTAATCTCAAAAGCACTTAGCACGCTAAATAAAAGAAGGGAGACATAAAAGACCATTTAAGAGTTCAAAAACAAAAAGACCATTTGATTCAATTCATATAAAATTCTATTAAATGATAAAATTATAGTGACAGGAAGTATATGATTGGTTGCCCAGGGCAGGGACCAGGGAAAAGCTGGACTAAAAGGCACAGAGGAATTTGTTGAGGTGATGGAAGTGTTGTGTCCCTTGATCTGGTGGTGGTTCTACATTAGCATATATTCACCAATGCCCATTAAATAATTCGTATAAACTGGGTGAACTTTATCACAGGTAGATTATACAGGTAGGTTTCCCCAGAAGGGAAAAAAATCTTTAAAAAATAGTAGTCACAAGACCTTGGCCATTTCATGTGTTCCTTCCTTCTGGCCACAGGGATTGTTTTGTAAATGGTACTTTTGAGGTAAAGACAGTCAAATGAATATCTGTCTTTTGCCTTTTGGAGCTATTGTTCTCAGGTATTTAATGAGTCAGATGTAAGTCTGGAGCTGCTTCTGGCCATCTTGCCATCAGGATGGGGAGCCAGCCCCAGAAGGAAGCTGTATTCTGTGCTTCCACATTTAATCCTTGTAATCAGACATAAGTATCATGACTCCACTTTGTAAATAAGAAGCCCAAGGGTTGGAGTGGTTCATTTTCCCAAAGCAAATGGTAAAGCAGTGGCCTGGATCTATAGGATACCAAATCCCATGCTCATAACTATTATTCAAGAGAAAAAGCAACACAACAAAGATCTATAGGTTTAGATTTTCCCATATGCCATTGAACAATGCAGCATTGTGGCAGCCAAAATATACAAAGTGTATATTCTCAATATATTTAATTTAAGAGAAAATTTTGCAAGCACACAACACTCTAAAATCACAGTATATGTTTACACAAATTGCTAATGTTACAGTTCATATGTACGTATTTATTAGACTTTTAAAAACTATTTAAATTGCATCAATAAGAATAGAAATTGAGAAAATAATTTCAATAGGAGTCAAAACCAATCAGGAAAACAGATTATTTTGTTTTAAACAAGAATCTCATACACAAGCAAGCTCACACACGCATAATCATGTGAGATGCCCTATCTGGATTGTGACATGAAAAAATTGGAGAAACAAGAGCCCCATTAGGTATGTTCAGGGACAAAAGGGCCACAGTCTGTTATATTAAACTGGGACACCTGACTGGGTTAGTTTACTGCTGTGTTTTGAGCAGCATAATAATTTGAATGTCATTGTTATGCAAAGGAAAATGCTGTAAGTTTAGCTGTACTGTGGCCATTATGCAAATGTGATCCTTCTGTGTCTAGCCCAGTCTGATTTGCAAAATTAGATATGCCCAGCCATGTTTCAGAAGCTCACTAAATCACTTTACAATAAACACAACCGCAGAATAACTGAGAAAGTATAGTTAGCAAAAAATCTAATGACTGAGCCTGAGAAAGCAAAGTATCCAACATGGAAATACATTTTTGTTTAGTGGCAAAATTGAAAATAATTACAAGCAAAAAATACTGCTAACTTAACAGATACAATATATGGGTTTATATATGGCCACATCTGACCTAAAAAAAACCAACCTATTATGTTCCCAAAGCAAAAAGTGTTTATTTCACATTTAGAACATAAGAACTTTCTATAAGAAATTTTTTATTTCAGGGGCACCTATGTGGCTCAGTTAGATACGTGTCTGACTTCGGTGCAGGTCATGATCTCACAGTTCATAGTTTGAGCCCCGCATCAGGCTCTGTGCTGACAGCTCAGTGCTTCAGATTGTGTCTCCCTCTCTTTCTTTCCCCTCCTTTGCTGGTATTCTGTCTTTCTTTCAAAAATGAATAAACATTAAAAAAATTTTTAAAGAAATTCCTTGTTTTCTGTTGTAAAAGAAGATGCACCTACCAAAGTCAGTTGAATATATTCAATTAATTTAGAAAAAAAATCACATTTTATGCATAGTCAAATTGTAAGAACAGCTACCGTTTGTTGAGTACTTCGTGTGTTGTTGTATTTACTCATGTAATCCTCACAACAACCTTTATGAGGCAAACAGTGTTACCATTCCCATTTTACAGATGAGGAAACTGAGGCCAGGAGAGGTGAACTTATCTGGGCTCCCACAGTTCTGAGAGGCGAGGGGCAGGGTTTGGGCCCAGGCAGCCTGGTTACAGAGACTGCATACTTCACAGCTATACTGTGGTGGCCAGGGCCAGCTCTACACCCTCTGGCTATTACGAATAATGCTGCTATGAACAGGGCTGTAAAAATATCTTTAAGATCCTGCTTTCTATTCATTTGGATGTATACCCAGAAGTGGAATTAATGGATCATATGGTAGTTCTATTTTTAATTTTCTGAAAAGCCCTCGTACACTTTTCCAGAACAGCGACACCATTTTACATCCAAAAGTGCACAAGAGCTCCAATTTCTCCACATTCTCACCCACACTTGCTATTTTCTTGGTTTCTTTTTTAATATCAGTCATCTTAATGGGTGTGAAATAGGGTATGTGTTTTAAGTTCCTGGAAGGTAAATAGGTACTGTATTTTGAGTTCATGAAATATACTGCAGAGAATTCTATCTTGCTTTGAAAGTTTGCCATGACCATGTCTTCTACTAAGAGGGAATAGGCATAAGACACCATAATTTATACCAGATGGCCCCTCGGGCATGTCATCTCCTGCTTTATATACCCAGCCCTGCTCTTCTGGCCAACAACTAATTAGGTCAAGGGATGGCACCTGAGCCACAGGTTGACCAGGTGTTGTGATGCAGAAGTTTTCATAAAAAGCATCAAACCCTATCTCCTGTCTCAGTTTCTGTCCCATAGGCTGTCTCTGTGGTTGTCTCTCCTTACAAGATTAAACTCACAAACAGGGCCCGTTGGTCTTCACTGGAAGGAGAAGTAGATGCAGTTGAAACAGAGATGAAGTGTCTGAATCACGGTAGTGACGGGACATTTGCAGGCGCCAGCTGTTGAAACTTGGTGAACAACCAGGTGGGTCATCAGGGCCCCTCTGCCTTCCCCATTGATGTTCTAGCGATTGGATGCAGTCTTTCATGCTCTGCATAAACACTGGTCTTTGGTTCCTTGAGCATGCCTCTGTTCTTTGCGACCCAAAAATGTCTACTATGGAGGTTTTAAGCAAATACACTTACTAATTAAAATGATTTTTTTTAGTTGTATAAGTCATTATAAAATGTCATTGATTTTTAAAAGTAACTTTTAAAAAGGTAAATTTAATGAGGTACTGCTTTGCACACTGTGTTTCTGTTTGCTTTTTTTAAGTTTATATATTTATTTATTTTGACAGGGGAGGGGCAGAGAGAGAGAGAGAGAGAGAGAGAGAGAATCCCAAGCAAGTTCTGTGCTGTCAGCGCAGAGCCTGATGCAAAGCTCCATCCCATGAACCATGAGATCACAACCCAAACTGAAACCAAGAATCTGGTGCTTAACTGACTGAGCCACCCAGGCCCCCCTGCTCACTGTTGTGTTGATGTATATCACAAGATATCTTTTTTACATAAGTAGAAAAATCAGAAAGAAGTTATAAATACAAGATAACTGAGAAGAAAATGAGAACAGGATATTCAGCTCTGCTTTTGAATTAGCAGAAAGCAAACAGAAAATTTCCAAAGTGAGTATATCCACAGACACCAGTTGTCTCTGGTTTTAAAATGTCAAGAAAAGTATTTTCTTATATTGAATTCTAATCCCAGCTTTTGAAATACTGCTTCCATAAGTCAAATTTTAAACTGAGGTAGAATCCAAACGCATCCATAGCAATGAGGAAGACATAATTTGCTGTATTCATTTTTTAAATAATGTGCATGCAAGTTAAAAAACAGACATTTGCCCTTAATTCACGCATGCCCCCTGCTGGTGCACTTGCTGCAGCACTTCCTGTCCCCCTCCCCGCCCCACCCCCGTTACCTCATTCCATTAAAACAGAAGAACAAATATGCCATTTAAGTGTACCTCTCTCATCCGCTAATGTAGAAATAATAAAAGTTCTGTACCTATAGCTTTAAATGGTGGCAAAATGAGGGGAGACCTAGAGGTCAAGCTACATTGACATTTAAACATACAATGAAAATATTGAGCTATTGAAATGTATGGGAACAAGTCCATGGTGTAGACCAAAAATTTCAAACTGCATCTAGATTTCTAAATCTCAGCAGAGATAAGCTATGCCCCACCACCCCCACACCGGCCCCAGGGCATCTGTGAGCCAGGCTGACATGCAAAGCATACACCACCTTTTGATCCCTGTGGGGGATTAAACCAGACCACAGAAAACCCACAAACTCCTTTCCCATCTAGTCTAAAATGTAAAAGATGGTGAACCTTAACATGCTTCATTTGTTTAAATCATTTAAAGTAGAGAGGTGGGTAGGAGTAAACCCTAACATACATGTCAACAAACTGGAGATATGATGTCATCGTGGCTTTAATGGATCTTTTCTAATTAAAGATTGGGTAGTAGTATCAGCAACCATTGGTTGGTACAACAATCGTTGTGCCAGTCACTTTGCCCAAGTTACCTGATTTAATATCTACGGAAATCCTAGCAGATAGGAGCTGTGCTGCATTTTGTGCATGAAGTTCAGATATTTGATCAAAAGCACGAAGTTTGTAAGTGAAAGAAAAGGTATCTAAAACCTACCTTGCCAGGGACAAAACCTATATTTTTCCATTGTATCACACTAATTTTCATAGTAGGGACTAAGTACATAATAATAAATAAAGAATTTAACAAATACCTATTGAATAAAACATGCCTAACTCTCCAGTCACAAGATGTTATCTGTTCTGTGAAAGAGGCAATGTGTATTTTTACAGTACTTTGGTTCCTAGCTCGATGTGTGCAAACAAGAATTTAAAAGGCAAATGAATTCTATCTACCATTTCTTAGCATATATTATTCTGTTTTCAGCACAGAGCGGTTTCTTTATTTCTTTGTCTTACTTTCTCTCCGGTAAACTGAATTCCCTCGTCTAGACCCCTGGCACCTCTTTCATAGACAGCTGTAACACCCATCTACCAACGCGTAGCTGCCTTTCAGGCCTGCTACTATCACACTGTGCTTGTGTACGGAATCCCAAAGGTTTTCCACGGCTCTACCAACCATGCAAATGGAGGCCATTCCCTGCAGGAGCTCACTCCACCCTGCCCTGTCTGTTCCCTCTGCTGCTATAATCCAGCCGTATTATGCATTTCATATCACGGAAGGTGGAATACACCCTCCATCCCAGACAAGTTCATTTCCTTACATCCATCGTCACCCCAAAGATTCATGCAAACTGCTCCAAGTCATATGTGCAGCAAGTATACCAAAAAGAAAGACATGCAAGGTTGGCAAAGAGCTTTTGTGCCTTTTAGGAAATCTTTTGCACAGCTCTACTTCACTGTTCATCCAAGAGAATCCCTCTTCACAATATTATTGACTTTGGTGCTCTGATTGAGGCTGACAAGCCATTTCAAATGGATTTGCCAAATCAGCTTTCCTTCTGAGGCAGACATGTGACATTATTCTAGCAACAGGAGCATTCCAGTTACAAAGAGAAGCTGGCCTTTGGTTTGCTCTATATCTTCTATTATCAATATTCTTCCTTGATTTCAAATCTATGCTTCGAAGAGAACCAGCTCCAGTGGAAGATGGCCCTTTTCTGAGCCAGGCAATGCTCTTTTCTGTTCACAGCCACTCCTCTGCCAGACCGCAGTGGGTTTGTTCATTTACCCTATGTGAGTGCCAACATGCCAGCCAGGAAAGCCACCTCTGCTACACCCAACCGTTCACCGTTGGAATCACATCACAATGTGTGTCAGGATGCTTGCAGTATCTCTTCCGCTCTTTTTCCTAATGTTATAATCTGCAAAGCCACCATAAGCCAGAACAGCCAGTGTCCGTATTTGTCACTTTGTGGAAAGGACTTGCTTAAAAAAGAAAAGTAAAGCCAAAGTAAATCCAAGAGGAGAGAACCCTGCCAACATCATGTGAGCTCTTGGAATCAACCATACCTGATGACAAAATTATCCCTTGGACTTTCTAGTGATGCTAATAAATCCCTATGCTTTTTCAGCTTAAGCAAGGTTAGTTGGAATATTTCTGTCACTTGAAAATGCATGAGCTCTAAATAATGAACAGAGTGTAGTTAAGAGGAAAGAAGACTGCCTGAGGTGTGTTTCCCAATAGGAAACAGATGGCACTCTCAAATTGGAAAATTTTAGAGGATTTTTTTAAATTAAAGTCCTGCTTACAAACGTGTAGGTAGGGTGGATCCGAACAAGAAGGGTTGTGCAGTAACTCAGAGCTGGTTAGAACAGGGCTGTCATTACCCATAGGCCTAAAAGGACAAGGGAAAGGACCAGTCATCAGGACATAAAAGAAAATTACCTTGAAGTAAACAGTGATGTTGAGTTAAATTTAAACTAATTTGAAATGAACTCACAAGAAAAGAGCCATGGGAATAAACACTCGCTCTAGTTCTGATCTCCTGCCTGGGATCACTACTGGCCATACTCAGCTGAAAGCCAAGAGAAGTCTGGGGTGTAGCCCACACAAACTATTCTTTCAGGGAGCAGAGGTCAGGATTTAGAAGGGTGAAAGTTGATCTATAATTTCAAATGAAATATATTCAACAAAGCCTACATGTTTTGCCCCTCACCACTCATTCTTTTCCTTCATCCAGGTGAAAGATACATGTTCTCATCTTGGGAGACCTATGAAATCCCGTCAGCTGTTATCTTATCATGGAGTAATAACGACTCCATCCTATAGGCCTTTCGAGGTCACCACTGAGTGTGATTGTTGTGTAGTGTCTGTCTTTTACCCGGTGCCAGCAAAGCATAGAGATCTATCCATAAATCAGGCTCCTGCTTTGCCTCCACAATTAAGTAGTCGTTTTGAACTCTCCATGCAGACATTAAGTGTGGATGAGGAAAAGATGACAAAGCAATAGAAGCAAATACAGTATAAATCTGCTCAGTAGATTGATGAATATGCTCAGGACTGGATGTGTGTATCCTATTTCAATTTTATGGTTTATGTTCAACTTTAAATTCTGTTGGTCAAATAGTACTTCATATATAAGGGAACTTCAGATTGCATAGTCATTTTATATCCCATGGTCAAATGGTTAATGTCTATCAGAACCTGCTAGCAAGCCATGAGTTATTTATCAAATGGAAAATGGTTGTCAGTAAAGAAGGACATGGCCTTGTTTCAGAACTCTGTGCTGTGATTTTTGTACTGAATTTGCCAGAGGCTCAAAGAGCATCTCTCTCTGCCACAAATAATTCCTTTATTTATAGTGTCCCATATTATTAGGCCTAGATAGCAGAGCAATCTGCATTGTAACCTAGACCTGCTACAGAGCCCTTTCTTCCTAGAGGTCCCACTCAAAAATTGTAACCTTATGAATCGCCAATAAATGAGTGAAAGGACCATCCCCAAATATATGCACTGCCTGCAAAATCCTAACTTGTTTTAGATGCATACCATTTTCTAAGTTGCGAGGGTCATGTAAGCCATAGCAGCTTGTCCCTCTCTTCAGAAAAGAGATCACATTATGCTACCAGACAACTCATATTTTAGACTCCAAAACTTAACAGATGTTAACATCCAGAATGCATACACTTATTAAGTTATCTTGAGTGCTTGATACTTCCTACTTGCCAGACCCAGCTAACAATGTCATCATTCTATAGTATAGTTGACAAGTGAAATGTTCAGTGAAATAACAAGATGATGAAGGCTCATCTAGATTACAACATAGAGTAAGAGAGTGGCATAGCCCTTGGGCAAAATACTGAAAGTATATTATAGTCTCTGCCATGTACATGCAAACTGCTTCTGATTTCCTTCACTGACTAAAATAGAATCATAGCACAACTGCAAATATAATCACCACATGATTAAATTTGCTATAGGCTACTATTATTCACCATAATACATCAATCAAATAGGCTAATGTTAAGTAATATGTGGCAAGCATAACCATTTTACTTCTCAAAATTTGTATCATGATACTATTTCTACAATATCTCCAGGAATTGAGTATTGCTTTTGGTCTTATGGGAAGAGGGGAGGAAGGGTTGGAGGCAGTTCCAAGGATTTCTATTCAATCTTTTCTACTATAACATCACCCCATTTCATAGGTCAAAATGTCAATACAGGGATTTTGCCTCTTCCTAAAAATATTAATTCCCCTAAACTTCCTGAATAAGGAAATAATTGTAGTATTTGTCCCCAGTCCTCTGCTCCTTAGAACACAGAGCTACTGTATTCTAAGCTATTGAAAGATTAGCTTCAGTTCATGAACGATATCTAAAAACCTCCAGATAATCAGAGCATTTACCTTTTGCTCAGTGCACTGTCACCATAATAAATGGCTTCAAATCCCCCAGGAAAGTCTTGGGAAAAGATTTACAGGATTGATAGTTCCATATTATAATGTCTTTCTACAAAGAGACCTGGATTTCTCCTTAGTTAAGAGGCTTTAGTTATTTGAACCAATTCAGATTTAGAAATTGTATAGAAGGCATGAAATCTGCTTCAAATATTTGAGTTAGGTTTCTGTACGGGAGGCCAAAACTTTTTCCTCTTCTATACGTCAAACAGTCCATTAGTAGGTAGCCATTTATTTTAATACTAAGAACTTCCTGATCAATTAAACACTGTCACAGATTCCTCAAATCCAAATTCCATGATTATCATTCAAGTCCTACGGCTTATTATAGCAACAGCACCCACTCCTTCTCTCACCATTAATTGCAAGTAATGTTCTCTATAAATCTGAGATTCCTACTAGTCACATTAAGATCAGTGTACCCAATTACATTGCATCATCCTCTTCATTACATCTGGTCCAAGAGGAGCCTTGACAGATCTTTCCATATGGCTATCCCTCACACCAATGCATTTCTTAATGCTTTGGTGAATGACAGGACCTCTGGGTTCTCCCAATGGGTAAGACCAGGCAGTGGCTAAGCAGTGTTATTTATAATATATTTATTTCAATATTTCCATCTTCCCAAGCCTTTAAACTCTGTCCTCTGCAATATGCCAGGTAAGTTCCATGTATGAGTCTAAACTTCAATTAAGAAACCTAGTAGACTATTAGAACCATTTCCAGGTTCTGCAGATAACATGTACATCTAACTTCCAGGTAAGTAGACCCATTTACATAAATGACATAAATGACTATGACCTGATCCACCACATAGTTTTTTCCCTTACTATAGAACCTTTAGAATTCATTCCCACACAACTGCATCTGCTGCTACAGATTAGTCAATTCTTCTGTCCTTTTCCATATGAACCTTCTTCCCAGTGGCAGGTCTCGAGCTTCTCAAACTGTGCTATGTTGTAAAATAACTCTCATTTTAGGTCTAGAAGGAATGACAAGGGGTGAGTTTGGGTTGTGAGTAAAATTAACATTAGGTTATGAGGCAATCACCTTAGGTTCAAAATGTACAAAGTTTTTTATGCAGAGGAGGATTACTTAGAGGAAGGGAATGAGGCAGAAAAGATCTCCATAGGCAAGAACATTTCAGGAAATTGTGAGGGTCAAAATTCTCAGCCCAGTATGTGCTCAGATGTCCCAATCCCCTGCTTTAGGGTACCGGTCCTTTTCTACCAGTTGCCTTAGAAAAGAAACCTGGCAGTTTTCTGTATTTAACTCTGCAATCTCTCACCCCTTACAACCACATCCTGGTCTTGTGCCTTAGCCAAATATATCTTGCAACAGTAGGAGAGAAGGAATTCCTTCAGATCTTTCATAGAAACCATCTGGTTCTCCACGTGTGTTATATAAGTTTATATCTCTTATTCTCCCCCACCCCCCGGCCCCAAGTAAGCTATTGAGGGAAAGAAGAAACCAACTCACTCACAATCTTTATAGTCCCTCTTGTTGCCACAGGGATCTCTCACTGCCAAGCTCCCCATCTGCATATCATTTATATCACCATCATGATAATCTGGGTAATAGTAATGCCTCTTCCTTACATGGAGTGCCTATGTCCCACTTTCTCTTGGCAAGATGACTCGCCCTGTACTCTATTAATTTAGGAGAAACTCATTGTCAGAATCCCATTTTGCAGGCCTATTATTTTGTGGTACCAATAAAGGCTAACCATAATACTAATTATTGTGTCACTCAGGGTCATAGCAGGATGGCATATTCAAATTAGGACAATTCAAGACTTATTACAAAGATGAGACTTATTACGTATTATTCAAAGCTTATTACAAAGATCTCATTGCTAAGATGAGACATAGGCAATCACAAGTAACCATGCATTTTTCCAAGTTTTGTTACCATCCGTAGTCCAGTGATGTAAATAAAGGGAGGAAGGAGTAATCAGAACCTGAATATTGACAGACAGACGTAAAAGGTCATCTCAAGAGGATCTGGTGGAAGAGCATCGCAGGGAAAAGAAACAGAAAGTACAGAGGACCCAAGACTACAGCACAGCTGGCATTATGGAGGAGGAGCAAGCAGATAGTATCCAGAACAGAATAGAAGAAAGGCTGCCAGGAAGTGAGGACAGAGAGGAGAGGGAAGCTGTAGGTCCCAAATTTGTAGGTCATTTTGTTTTACTGTCCATATGTTCAGAAAATTCCAGAAGGCTTGAGCAGAGAGGTGCCACAATCTGACTTATATTTTAGAAGGATCATAGAGGAAACTCTATGGTGTAAACAGACATAGAGACCAGTTAGTATATTATTATAATAATACAGACAAAGGTGACAGTGGCTAGGACCAGTGGCACAAGCTGGTCACACAGAGTGGTCAGATTCCAGATACATTTTGAAAAGGAAATCTGATAGGAATGGCTAAGGAGATGAATATGGGCTGTGAGATAAGAAGGAACAAAGAATAACCTCAAGTGTTTGGACTGAGTAACTTAAGAATGAAGTTGCCATTCAGAGTCGGAGAAGACTTTGGAAATAAGTTTGGTGGGGGTTAGCAGAATTCTGTTGTGGACATGTTCGGCTTGAGAAGACACCAAATGGAGGTGTGAAGCAGGCAACTGGATATATAACCTGGAGTTCAGATAAAAGGTCTAAACCAGAGATATAAATATGGGAGTGTCAGCACATCGACGGTATTTAAAGCCATGATACCAGATGAGATCACCTAGGGAGTGAAAATCAATAGAGAAGAGCACCATAAATTTGAAATATGAATCAGTGTCTGAGCAAACTTTATCCCAATATGATTATTCAGAGAATCTTTAAAATTGCGGAAGGTTGGAGACCACTCTGTTTCTCAACAGAATTATATAAACCCCTTATTTAAGGGTGTTAAACCTCATGGTCAAGTTGATCAAGAAATACATGGACAGGAGAGAAATACAATCTCTTTGGACTTACATTTCTATATTCCCTCAGGTTTCACATATTTTAAAATGCCAGAAACACCTCAGTAAAGGCCTCATCAAGGAACAGCCACTGCTTAACTGTAGGCCTTTTGTAGGAAAATCTTTTGTCTGAGTTAAACCCAAAGTAATTTCTCAATATTTTCTTCAGCAATCCCTTGGGGGCCAGAGGAGGAGAATTCATCTGCACCCATCGGAAACAGTAGCTATGCTCATATGTCCCCTACTAAAATCGCCAAGACCCAAAAGCAGCCAGTGCATAAGAATTTACATACAACACCCCAAATCGATGCCTTCAACGGTACCCCTCCAAGGGGATCTGAACTGTTAATCCATCCAACATTCTGATATGTATATGGAAAAGTTGCTTCTGCATATATTTTGATAGCTGGGGATCACAGTGCCCCGTGCCTCTCCTGTCCTGGTGCTTGCCCTACTTTGCATTTAGGAGATAACAAGGGATGGATAGTAAATGACTTGTCAAGAGTCAGAGAGCAAGCCAGAAATTGGCTGTCCTGATTCTGCTCGTGGATTTACCACCTTGCCTCTTCACTTCAAAACGGGATAACTTCAAAACCACACACAATCACCACCAATGTCAGTTTTATGCACCCTGATAAAACTGGGAGCAGTTTTGAAGCCAGTTTTATTTTGAACCCTTGTTCCCAGGGGCCCTTTATCCTTACGTTTTTGAGTATTACTTTCCCAATTTTGAAAGATAATGGAGAAAGAGCACAGAAATAAAGCCCAGCTGAAACTAAAAAATGTTAAAGTATATTGAGCAATATACAGCTACAAAATCATTTACTGGAGGGTTGTCAGGGCATACCATATATTATTTTGTGGCCATTTAAAAATGATATCGAAATAATCATTTTTCTTTGGCTGGTCTAATGGGTTGTAGCTCATAAGAGTACACACAGCTCTCCACAGGCAACTGAAGACTTCTGAGCCCTGTGACTCTGCAGCACCTTAGCTAAACTCTGCTTCCTCAGTAGTGCAACAAGGCTACAGCCCCTGCTCTGTCAGCCCCTGCGAGCATCTGTGCAGATCAGGCCTGACACTGCATGCTGAGACATAAGCATAAAGGCAATAATGATACAAATAAAAGCAGAGTAGATAATATCAGATGCTTCGTGCGAGTTATTGCTGTAAGTGCATGTCCTTCAATCTTCCCAGCAGCCTCATGGTGCATGCAAGTATTATTTTGCTTGCATTGATCTATTTCATATCTAACACGCTAGAGTGCTGGGAATAAATTACTTTTGATGCTGTTCTTACTTGGCTGTCAAAACCGCATCATGACCATGTTTCTCAGTCATCGAGACACTATTCAGTGATAAGCCAATTCTAAAGAAGCCAGGGAACGCATCAGCAGCCTCTAACCTACAAGCTGGCTGTGACTGGAACGGAAGTAGGCCCAGAACTGCACACAGGAGTTTAGGCTTATTGGTCACAGTGTGGGTAAGCTAGAGGCAGCTGGAATAGTGAGTTAGTTAGAAAATCAATTTCTTTTCTTTTTTTTTAAATTTTTTAATGTTTTATTTATTTTTGATACAGAGAGAGACAGAGCATGAGAGGGGGAGGGGCAGAGAGAGAAGGAGACACAGAACCGGAAGCAGGCTCCAGGCTCTGAGCTAACTGTCAGCACAGAGCCTGACATGGGGCTTGAACCCACAAACGTGAGATCTGACCTGAGCTGAAGTCGGAAGCGTAACCAACTGAGCCACCCAGGTGCCCCAGAAAATCAATTTCAAAGCTGTGTTTGTATAGCAATCACACTGCATTTGTGTCCAATGAGGAACACATATACATATTTGCATTGTACACTTAATGAAAATAATGTACATACAATGGAGAATGTATACAGAATGCAACTTAAACATGGTCACATTTTCTTAAAACCTTTATTCACACTCTACAAAAAAAAGAAAAATGGCAATTGTCTATATCAAAGTCTCTATTTGGGAGGTAAAGGTGAATAGTGATTTTAGAGAGATATAATGCAACTTGACCTACCCTCCTAGCATGATTTTGGGGTTGGGCTATATTCAAGCAGGTGGTGTGCAGGAACAAGCTTCCCTCTTTCCTTCTCCTCTCTTAGCTTCTCCTTTTCTAATCTTTTTTTCTCTTCTTTCCCTCTTTCCTCTCTTTTACTTTTATTTGCCTCTTCTTATTCTTCTCTTCTCTCCTCTTCAACTAGTTCTTTTTCTTCTCTCTCATTGCTAGCCTCTCTACATACTCCTCATTTCCCCTTCCTATCCTTTCCTACTTTTCTCTCTTTTTCCACCATCTCTTCCTACCCTTTCCTCACCTCTATCATGTTGTTTGGGCTTCTGTCTCAACTTAATAGACAAACTCTATTTCCTACTGATCTGGGAGCCTCTCTTCCCACTCTATCTAATTTTGCCAGAGTCTTCCCTGATCCTACAACCTGACTGATTTCCTATTAGGAGAGCATTGTTTAACTGGGGCCACAATACAGTCCTCTGCCCAGAGTCCTTTGCATTACCTCACTCCAAACAGCAGATTGAACTCCTTGATCTCAACATTGACAAGAACCCTCTCTGACTTCCCCATATCCCTGTGACCTAGAGCACTGGACAGTTCCAAGGCCCCTGAGAGCCCAACCTCTGTAGACAGGTCAACTTCACCCCTTCCATCTGACCTGATTCTGCCATTCCCACCCTCTGCCCTCTTGTGGTCTATGTCACTTAGGTCCCCAAATGTTCTGAGTTTAGGCATTCCCAAGATAAAACACTCATGCTGGAGAAGCTGATAATCCTATTGAGAAGACAGCAAGGTATGTAGAAACTGACAACCTAAAGGAAAGGTAAGAACCAGTTTGGGATTCTAGAAACTAAGAAGAGTACAAAGGAGAGGGGATTAATATAAGCTTAGGTGGTTAAAGAAACTTCACAAAGGTATAGAGCCTGAAGCAAAATTTGGACTTGCAGGGTTTAATTAAACAGAGAAGTTGGTGGAGAGCAATACAGAAAGATATAAAAAGGGGTACAAAGATGAGAACACATATGGCTTTGGAGGGAACCGTTTATCTTATAATATACATGTCTCTGACAGCAGGATCTGCTGGGTACCAATAATGGGCCCATGAAGATGGGGAAATCATCCAGAAATAAGTGAATACAGACCACAGAGACAAGTCAAAGGGAAGTCTCTCATAGTAACCCCAAGCCCCATATTCAAAGGTCCTTTCTTACCATAACATTCATGAGGAAATGGTGAAGCCAGATCTTCTCTAATTGTAGCCCCATTCTGAGTCCATGGTAAGGACTCATAGCAATGAGCAAAAGTCATGATTCCAAAAAATATTTTCAAGGCTGATAAAGATCCCAGCTAGTGACTAGGAATCCAGGGAGCCTTCAGTCATCCAGGGGACATTTATTGAAAATCTAATAATACCTCAGAGTATTATTAGGCATGCAAAGATGAAGACTTTGCCCCTTATCTTGAGGAATTTCACAGGCCAGTAGGGTGGGAATGGAATGAGGGCAGAAACAGAATCTTATTAGAAATATATAGGGGCACCTGGGTGGCTCAGGAGGGTAAGCTTCCCACTTTGGCTCAGGGGACGATCTCACAGTTTGTGAATTTAAGCTCCACATTGGTCTTTGTGCTGACAGCTTGGAGCTTGAAGTCTGCTTTGTATTCTATGTCTCCTTTCTCTCTCTGCCTCCTCCCCACTTGTGCTCTGTCTTTCTCTCTCAAAAATAAATAAACATTAAAAATATTTTCTTAAAGAAATATGTATACAAACAGGAAGTTACAGTGGAAGCAAAGTGGTAACTGGGGTGCTTCTGGATCCCTCACTGCTTTGGTTTCCCTGCCAGACTTCCTAGCAGCAGCCTAGTGAATAAATAAGATGTTGTCCAATAACATATTCGGGTAACCAAAGGTGAGAATGATGAGCCCACTCAAATACCATTGGAAGATGATGGGACAGTGCTGCTTTCCATAGTTACAGTCCAGTTTCCAGGGGCATGGGGGCTGTGTCCCAGGAGTCCAGTGTCTCAATGGATGAGAGGTGTCCAGCTTGTAGAAGGAATTCTGCATGCCCCTGATACTGACTGGGGAAATCTGATGTATGTCGTCAACTATCCCAAAGATAACAAAAGAAAAATGGGTGAGACAGAAGCTTCATCAGCAGGGAGAGTGAAAAGAACTCTCGAGAAAATGTCTGATTTAATAATGTTGGGCCTCCCATGCAAAAGTATTCTGAAAGAATATTTTAGTACCTTTGGAGAAGTTCTTATGGCTCAGGTCAAGAAAGGTATTCAAACTAGTCATTCAAGCTGGTTTGGCTTTGTTCATTTTATAGAATGTGAAACCCGGGTGAAAGTAACGTCACAGAGACACGTGATGGATGGATGATGGTGTCACTGTGAACTTCCTAATTCTGAGGAAAACCCACAGAAGGCTTCGAAGCAGGAAGATATTCCACGGATGCTGTGCAGAGGACATGACTGCTGATGAGCTGTGGCAGTTCTTTAGCCATTTTGGGGAGATGGTCGATGTCTTTTGTTCCCAAACCATTAAGGGCTTTTGCCTTTGTCACATTTGCAGATGATCAGGTTGCCCAGCTTCTTTGTGGAGAGGACTAGATCATTAAAGGAATCCATGTACACTTAGCCAATGCTGAACTTAAGTACAATAGCAATGGGCAGTTAGAAGTGGTAGATTTGGTGGTGGGGCACCTGGGTGGCTCGGTTGGTTAAGCATCTAACTTTGGCCCAGGTCATAA
The DNA here is from genome assembly GCF_006229205.1 of Suricata suricatta. Lineage (NCBI taxonomy): Eukaryota > Metazoa > Chordata > Mammalia > Carnivora > Herpestidae > Suricata > Suricata suricatta. The sequence continues at coordinate 114,744,571 of NC_043700.1, forward strand.
TCTCATGGTTTGTAAGTTTGAGCCCCACATCAGGCTCTGTGCTGATGGCTCGAAGCCTGGAGCTTGTCTTCAAATTCTATGTCTTCTTCTCTCTCTGCTCCACCCCCACTCTCTCTCTTTTTCTCAAAAATAAAATAAACATTTTTTTTAAAAAGGAAGACTTGGTGGTAATCCAGGGAGCATTGGGAATCAGGGTGAATTTGGTGACAGAAGAGGAGGTAGAGCTGGTTTGGGAGATAATCAAGGTAGTAATATGGGTGGAGGCATGAACTGTGATGCTTTCAGCATTAATCCAGCCATGATTCTGCAACCTGGGCAGCTCTCCAGAGCAGCTGGAGTAAGATGGGCATGTTCATCCCCAGTTCAGGCCCATCAGGTAACTAAATCCAGGGAAATATGCAGAGGGAGCCATATCAGGCCTTAGGTTCTGAAAATAACCCCTATAGCAATTCTCATTCTGGTGCAGCAATTGGTTGGGGATCTGCATTATATGCAAAGTCAGGCAGCAGTTTCAATGGAGGCTTTGGCTCGAGTGTGGATTCTAAATCTTCTGGCTGGGGAATGTAGATAGTGAGGTTGTGGGGAATGTAGATAGTGAGGTTGGTATAGGCTGGCAGGAATTCAAATTTTTCTAAACACATGGTAAGTATAATATAAAATACATAAGACTTCTCAATATTGGTTTGTTCCATGTGGCATATATTTAGCAGTATTTTTGACCTTTTTCTTTAGAAAAAGAGGAAAAGCTAAAGGAATTTTATAGGTTTTGTTAATTATAAGTTTTAAAACTTATAATTTTATAGGTTTGTAAGTTTCTGACCATCGACTCCAGCTCAGGTCATGATGTCCTGGTTTGTGAGTTCGAGCCCCATGTCTGACTCTGTGCTGACAGCTCAGAGCTTAGAGCCTGCTTCAGATTCTGTGTTTCCTTCTCCCGCTGCCACTTCGTCTTTCTCTCTGCGCTCTCAAATTTAAATAAAATTTTAAGAAAAAAATTTTATTAATTTTTTAAAAAAGTTTCTCCTATAATATTTTATCCCTGTGCTTGTCAAGTGAATTCTTCACATGTTCAAAATGGAAACCATTGATTAGAACTACACTATTTTGTCCTTGTTTTAATTTGAACCCCACCTTATAGACTTTTCCCTTAAGAAAATCATTTTTGGAGATCATGCTGTCCCAGTGTTTAGTTCCTTTCTTGTTTTTTAAATTTTTTTTTAACATTTACTTATTTTTTGAGAGAAAGAGAGTGAGCAGAGGATGCAGAGAGAGAGGGAGACACATAATCCAAAGCAGGCTCCAGGCTCCGAGCTGTCATCCCAGAGCCCAATGCAGGACTCAAACTCTCAAACCATGAGATCATGACCTGAGCTGAAGTCTGCAGCTTAACCGACTGAGCCACCCAGTCACCACCAGTTCCTTTGTTTTTTTAACACTTGTCTCCCTTCATATGCAAAAGTTCAATATGAAGCCTTCATTTAATCTTTGCAGTTCATCGCATTTCAAATGTTTATGGAAGAAGCACTTCATTAAAAACAGTGCTGTATATATTCTGTTATAGGAATATTTCTGTCTACTTGCTTTCTGAATCAAGAATTTGTCACTGCCTTGCACAGGCTGTGTCTTTGACACTGGGCGTCCCATTTTTATCTGCTACTCTTTATTTCAGAGTCATATCAACACTATGAACACAAGGCTATGATATGGAACCAGAAGGCTGTATGACCATTGGAAATTTTGTGTGGGATTGATAGTGGTGACGAAGCTTAAAAGGCTAGTATGAGCAAAACAAGGAGAGAGCCCATGCAGGGACTTGGTGGTGCATAATGGATATTTTTCAAATTGGAGAGATGTGTCTCTCAATCCTATGGCTTGGGTGAGAGAGTGTGCAGATGACAATGATAGCAAGTAACGTACGAATGCTTTTTGCATTCAAAGGTCATCCATATCTGCTGGAAGACTTTAAGTGAGTTTGAGATAATCCATGTTAGTTGAATGTGTTAAGTGAAACGATACTTGTATCTCCCCCTTTGTTAACTGCTGTGAATGCTGAATGGTACGGGTTCCTTTCTGTTACTGATCTATAAGTGTGGTCATGTAAACTGACGCTGGTGGGCTGTGAACATGAACTGTCCTTGTGGTGTGCTTTGCAGAGTCCTTGTTAGCAGAGTTTACCAGTGAGCTTAGTTAGGGGTGTCACAAAGAAGGGTTGAAGTTCCAACATCTGTTAGCTACAGCTGTTAGAACTGTTGGATGCAGTTCTATGTCCCATGTTTGGAGGCTTTTTATAAAATTTGTCAGTGTTGGGGGTGCCTGAGGCACAACCGGTTAAGCGTCTGATTCTTGATTTTGGCTCAGGTCATGATCTTGCAGTTTGTGAGTTCGAGGCCCCATCAGGCTCTGTGCTGACAGTGCGAAATCTGCTTAGGATTCTCTCTCTCTCTTCTCTCTGCCCTTACCTTGCTCTTACTTGCTCATTCTTTCTCTCTCTCTCAAAATTAATTAATTAAAAAGAGTTGTTAATGTTGGAAAGTATTAAATAAAGCTGATTTAAATAATTTTAAAAAACAAGAAATTAAAATTCCAGTTTACCTTGGAAGAATAAAAAAAGAAAATTTACCTAGCCTATGGACTTGGGAAGTGATTCTAGAAGAATTGACATCTGACATGGATCCTCAAAGATGCAAAAGTTTGATTGACTAAGACATTCTAGGCAAAAGTTCAATATCAGGAAAGTTCTAAAGACAAGAAAAATGTATAAACAAGAAGCTGTATGTTGGTAGGGTGCATTTTGAGGCAGAAAATTGAGAACGATCATCAGGGCAAATCAGAAACGGAAGAAGCAAGATCCAAAGACCAGGGAGAAGAGATAGGCTAGAAAAGAATGGGTTCTAAGTTGGTTCAAGTCCAACAGGAAAATACAGGGCAGATTCTCAAGGGGCAGATGTTTGTGAACACCTGGGCACCGAGGGGGGTCACACCAAGCGCTTAAGGCTTAGAGAAATGGATAATTCTTATTCCAGAAGAACAATGTTCCTTATATACATGCCAAACTTCATACTTCCAGATGGAGAGCCAAAGGAGTGCAGGGCCTACAGTTTTTTAATTCTACCTGTCTCTCTGCTGAGCTGGGGCCTGCAGAGCTAACAATGTATATATTTTATACATTTATTTACATAAAAATAGTCAATACCTAAAAAATAAGATTGGGGATGCTTTTTATAAAAGCAGGGATGCCCTGATTTTGAAAAATCTTGTTGGCCAGAATTAGATGCTTATATTGTTTTCTATAGGCAGATGGAAGTCCCTTTGCCACTGACATCTCAAGAAAATCCTGGACAAGAAGTCTCAGACTGAAGCTTCTGCTAACAAGTCTAGTCCAAGAAATGTAGTTTGCACGCATCTTATTTCCTTTGGCCAAATATACATAAAGCTGAATTTCTAAATAAAAATTAAATGGAGGGATAGTATGTTTTATTAGCATTTTCACTATATAATTTCTTTACCTTGCAAGTTCTATCACCACTGTCACCTGCTTGATTTGCAAGCATCCAGCTTAGGTGTGATTTTTCAGCAATAGAACCATGAAGTAAGGGGCCCTGTGCTCAGGTACCTTCTCCATTTGGTAGGCAAGAAAACTACTTCTTCCATCTTAAAGTTTGGGGTTATTTTAAATTAAAAGTAATAAAAATCCAGAAGGCCTTGAGTTCCTCAGTAGAAATATGCTACATGGGTGCAAAGTCCATAAGTTGTATGTGTCTCCTATTTCATAACCTAACAGCTGGCACATAAATGGAAAAAGATTGACTTAGGATGGCTATGGATAGTAGGCTGGTCATCTGAGTGGAGATTTCCAAAATTGTAGGTTAAAGGGTAAGAATGCAGAACTACCACTGCTATGCAGATAGAAACATAACAACAAAAGGCAGCAGTCATGCACATTTTGTTGGATTACTGCAGGAATGCTGACTGAGAATCAGGTGATGCTACAAAGCCGACAAAGCATGTAGTGAAGCGAGTCATCCTCAGTGTAGGAACATGGACAGTAACCAGGTACCAGCTCACAGGAGTGTTACAACATATGCAAATATAACATAAGTACTTTTATTATTTACTTACTCATGTACATAATTATGTGTTTAAAAGCTTAATCTCTACCTTTAGGCAAGAATGCAATCTACATGAAAGCAAGAATCAAATTCAGGATCATCACCATAACATTCTACTTTCCAGCATAACACTTGGTACATAGTAGGCTTTCAATAAATGCTGTGTCAGTGACATTCGGGTATCCTGTAATATCATCACATCTTCACTGAAAAATGAATAAACAAGGGGTGTCTGGGTGGCTCAGTGGGGTAAACAACCGACTTTTGATTTCAGCTCAGGTCATGATCTCATGGTTGGTGGGACTGAGCCCAGCATGGTTGGTGGGATTGAGCCCTACATTGGGCTCTGCACAGAAAGAGCGGAGCCTGTTTGGGATCATCTCTCTCCCTGTCTCTCTCTGCCCCTCCCCCACTTCAGTGTGTAGGCATGTGCCCATGCTCTCTTTCTCTCAAAACAAATAAACATTTTTTAAAAAAAAGAATGAATAAACAAAATCATTGATTTAAAATATGTCTATTAAATTCAATTGTTAGATCCTACCCTGCCTGGTCCTTAGTAATGCCTGAAACACAACAGACACCAGAGCAGGTCTCATGGATTGTCCTAGACTCCATGAGATCCTTCCTTCAGTCATGACTCCCTCTTCAGATGCATCATGTAGCCTAGGATATAAGAATAGGTCACATTTTGATCACTGTGGCAGGAAGGGAGCCGTGGGTGTTGGCACCTGGATGCCAAGTGAGTTGATTGAAAATATGTCTAGAACCACATGGGGAGCAGGGTAATTTCCTGAAAGAACAGATGCAGAGCAAACAAAAATAACATATGGCTATCGCCATTGCTTTATAATCCCCCTTTTATGTTAATAAAGTTATACTATTTGAAGTTTGTTCACATTCATTCTTTCATGATTATTTGGTTCAGCTTCATCTTTCAGCTTAATGGGAGCTCTGGCTAAATGCACAAGGTCTCAGGTAGCTAGAAAAAATGCATGGCTAATCATGTTAGTTATAGGACCTAAAGCAATAGTTGTGTTCTCTAAAACAAGTGTTATGATATAAAAGGAAATGTGGAACAGTGGAAAGAACATGGGTATTGAAATTCAGCTTTGCCCCTTATTAGCTAATGACTTTGAGCAACTTATTTAATGTCTCTGAGCTTGTTTCTATATCTGCAAATTATAGTAATATCCATATCATAGGATTTTATCAGGTCTGAAGGCATAGGAGGTAAGGTGCCAGAATTGTCCAAGTCTGGGTCATATTTCCATCATTGTGGCAAGAAGAGAGCTGGTAATACATACATCACACACACACACACACACACACACACACACACACACGAGAGAGAGAGAGAGAGAGAGAGAGAGAGAGAGAGAGAGAGACATTAACTCACACAGTTATGGAGGCTGAGAGGTCCTTTGATCTGCATTCTGTAAGATGAAAGTCCAGGAAAGTCAGTTGCATAGTTTCACTTCAAGTCCAAAGGCCTGAGAAGAGGAGAACCAATGATGTAAGTTCCAGTCTAAGGACAGGAGAAGATGAATGAATACACGTGCTCAAGCAGTCAGGCAGAGAGTAAATTCTCCCTTCCCCACCTTTTGGTTCTATTCAGGCCTTCAATAGCTTGGATGATGGCCAGCCACATTATTAAGAGACCAATCTGCTTTCTCAGTCTACAGATTCAAATGCTAATCCCAAATGAACATAAGAAACAACAGATGTTGGCAAGAATGTGGAGAAAAGGGAACTCTCTTACACTGTTGGTAGGAATGGAAACTGGTATAGCCATAGCATGGAGGTTCCTCAAAAAGTTAAAAACAGAACTACCTTACAACCCAGAAATTGCACTACTAGGTATTTACACAAAGGATACAAAAATACTGATTTAAAGGGGTAAATGCACCCCAATCTTTATAGCAGCACTATAAATAATAGCCAAATAATGGAAAGAGCACAAATGTCCATTGACTGATGAATGGGTAATGAAGAACTGGTGTGTATATATATATATATATATATATATATGTATGTATGTACACACACACACACACACACACACACACGATGGAATATTACTCAGTCCTCAAAAAGAATGAAATCTTGCCATTTGAAACAATGTGGTTGGAGCTAGAGTGTATGATGCTAAATGAAACAAATCAGTCAGAAAAAGACAAATACCATACAATATCACTAATCTGTTAATTTAAGAAACAAAACAGATGAACATAGGGGAAGGAAAGAAAAAGAGACAGAAGAAGGCAAACCATAAGAGATGTTCTTAACTATAGGGAACAAACTGAGGGTTGCTGGAAGAGAGGTGGATGGGGGGATGGGCTAAATGGATGATGGGTATTAAGGAGGCACTGGTTGTGATGAGCACTGGGTGCTGTGTGTGATGAATCACTAAATTCTACTCCTGAAACTGGTAGTACACTGTATACTAGCGAACTAGAATTTTAAAACTTGGAAAAAGACAGAAACAAATGCTAAAATATCATCCAGAAAAACTCTCTCAGACATACACAAAAATAACGTTTAACTAAATATCTGGGTACCCTGTGCTCAATTACACTGACACCTAAAATTAACCATCACATCCACCCGCTAATGGCTTCTCGGTCCATGTTGAAAAGTTCAACTGGAAGAATTGTTGGTAAAAAGTGGGTAGAGCTGCCCTTGGCAGATATGACCTCCCAAGCAGTTTTGAAAAGCAATCAAGTGGAAATCATGACGAGGTGTAGACAACACCAGGCGGCCATATGTGTCTAGAAAATGTAGCCTCAAAATTGAGACATGGCTTGAGAACCAGGAGCATTTCAGAAGCTTCTGGGCAAAGGTAACAGAATAAGAGAACCAATGTCATGTTATAAAAATTGTTCATCCTGAATGTTACCCTCCCCGAGAGGCCTTCTCAGAGCATCTCCTTTAAAAAAGGCCTTCTAGTTTGCTTTCCGTTTGATCCCCAGGACCCACAACAGTGTTGGGCCTGTAACGGGCCCTCAGTAAATACATGCTGAATGAAGGGAAGTAAGAAAAGCACAGAGGAAGGAGAGAGAGAGAAAGAGGCAAATGTTCATGATTCGAACCCGAAAACCAGCAAAATGAGTTATAAAATGGAGAATTCAATTGAAGCATTGTTCAGCTAAAAACAAACAAACAAATATAATAAATCACTCACTCACTTTGCTGACAGCTAATTTTTAAGGCTAAGGATATGGCTGTAGGTATGAAGGAAGCCATTGGGAGGTATCATTTAAAGACAAATTTATTAAAGTGATAGTTAAATTGCATGATTGTACCTAGTGAATTCCAAAAGAAAAAATATATATAGTAGCCTGAGGCTAAAGTGCTGAAATCTCTCTCATCTCTTAATAGAAAATCATCCCCAAAGCATTTGTTTGGTGCTTCCAATGGGCTAGATGGTGTTTGGCTCTAATCTTGGGAAGTAATTATTACTGCCCTCATCCTATAAGAGAAAAGCTAATACTCAAAGGGGCAAAATGACTTATCCAGTGTCACTGAGCTCAGGTTAAAGTTAAAGTGGCATGAAGTTAAAGTCCAGAGCTACCTAATTTAAGGCTTAGACATCTTCCTCTATGAAATACAGGGGATATGCTGCCTCTGTGGGATTCCAGAAGAGTGTTCTCTCAAACCCATAATGACCTTTCTAAACACTAAAAGCCTAAAAACTCTATTAAGGCCTTATACACAGTACTGTTGAAAAGTTGCTTTCAAAACGAAGTGCTTTTATTTTAATCCTGTTTTCCAATAGACTTGTAGTATAACACTGAATGCACATTTCCATAGAAAAGCAAGGCCTAGGGCATAATAAAAACATTCTTACTCAAACAGAACTCTTTAAAAAATCATGTTCCAGATAAAGTTAATGTATAATGATAAAATATTCATGTAAACCAAGTCACCCAATTCAAACAAAGCCCAGAAATCATATTTATGTCTGACAGTGGTTCTGTGGGCTAAAAAAATAAAAATAAAAAAAAAAGCAAAGGCCAGAAGTTCACTGCGTTCAGAGTTACTCTATGAAATTCCCTTTCTGATGTCACATATAGCTCTCAGTGGCTAACATAGCTCTGTTTTAAAGTACCTATAGAAGCTTCTGGCTTCTAGAAATAAACGTGGGAAATGGGGCTGCAAGGGAAAATGAGACAGAAAAAATTCTGAGGCTGAATTTCAAAATAAGTTGAAAGAGGACTAATGAGGAAATTGATTTCTAGAAACACACAGCCAAGACCATCTGAAATGTGAGTCCTAGCAGCCCTCAGGCAGCATGCCAAGCTTGCTCTTTATTTTATAAATTCAAAGAATTGTTGCATTTTAATGCCCAGAAGCAAGTGGAATCTTCCACTCCTTATTTCTGATGCAGAACAGAGGCCTGGAAAGGCCTAGAAATTCGTGCAGCACTATTTGGAGTGCTTTTGGAGCCATTCTATTAGGGTAAATATCTCGTGATAAGATTTACTTTTTCAAACTAAAAACTGTATCTCAACTAGCCTTAACACAGTAGGCTACATTAACACATTAGACTAAATTCTTAATGGTTACCTTTTTAAAATTATTTTTAATATTTTATTTTATCTTTGAGAGAGAGAGAGAGAACGGGTAGGAGAGGGGCAGAGAGAGAGGGAGATGAAGAAACTGAAGTAGGGTCCAGGCTCCGAGCTGTCAGCACAGAACCTAATGCGGGACTCGAACCCACGAACTGTGAGATCATGATCTGAGCCGAATTCGGATGTTTAACCAACTGAGCCACCCAGGTGCCCCTTATGGTTACCTTTTTATCAAATTGTTAAGTAAAATGTTATCTAATTTTTTAAAAATCTTTTTCAAAAATATTTGAACTCTTCGGAACAAAGATGTTTGGTAAATCAATAGAGAATGTAAAGAATGTAAAGTTAAGCAGTCAAGCTTGTTTTAGCAAGATCTAACAGTGGGATTTAGAGTAACCAACAGTTTATCCAGATAGAATGGATGAGACAGTGTAGGAGAAGTCGTTACAGCTAGGATATTATGAGCAAAATCCTTCTTTAACGGAAGTATGCCAATTGGCACAGGATATGCAGGGACCAACGTGGAGTGGAAAACAAGGAAAGATCAAAGTGCCACGGAAAATAGGAGCGACCGAGGAGTGAGAGATGAATCCATGCAACAGAACACATTTCCCTGCTTTGGCAGCTTTGCAGGACCAACAGAAGATGGTTCTGTCAATGGTCATGGCCAGCAAGGGTTTCAGAAATAAAACACTCGGCAGCTCTGCCAAGTTACATTTTCTTTTAAATTTAAAAGCCACTCTGACAATCCTCTTGGGGAGGTGAGTCTCCAAGAGTGAAGAAAGCACAGAGCTGAGGTTTCTGCTTCATATCTCCTTCCCTTTTCTCTGTTTGCTACACAGACCAGACACACAGAGCCGAAAGATCATCATGGAAACCACTATGCTCTGCACTATGTTCCTTAAATTTGGTATGTTTTTTAGCGTGCCACTGGCAGCATTTTTTATTATTATTTTAATTGTTTGCAATTTCATGTTGGACTTTCACATAGGCCATTTTCCGTTTGTGGTGCCAGCAATAGAACTTGGTCAGCTGCCACTCTGAACTAATTCCACACTATCTCTCCCCACTCTGTATAACGTGACCCAGATTTGGTGAGAGAAGAGAGCTCCTGACCCTTAAGCATCACGGCTTGAGGGAAGTTCTTTGCCAAACATGGGAAATGTCTGACCCTCTCGGAACCTCACGATGTGTAGGTCAAGTGCTGGGTCCGTAGAGTGCTTAATAGAGTGTTGGACGTAGGGATGGTCTCCCGGAAGGTAAAATTAAAAGAAGGCAAGCATTGCATATACTGATTAGTGCACCAGACTGGGACTCCACACACTGATGGGGCTTATTGTGCCCCTGGGGGGGGGGGGCAGCGGTAATTAGCGATGGAGGAATGCAGGGCCAACACAATGGAACTGCGCTGAGGACCCAGCAACAGCACTTAACTTGCATGGGGAATGTAAGAGAGTCAATCTCAATGAGTCTATACTGTGGCATCTAAACATTGGAGTGAACATTAACTATTTTCAAGGCTGCTGTTTCATAGGAAGGGGTCTGTGAAAAAGTCCTTTGTAAACTATAACATGGCTTATGGAGATTAGTTATTAATGTTATCAAGCAAAATCATTTCCTTTATGAGAATACACACACATACACATGCCCACACGTGCACGCACACTCAAGACACAGAACAATTTCAGTTAATTTATTATTTCAGTGTATTTTTATATCCTTGGCTCAAAAAGCTTAAAAGTCGCCTGATATGAGTGTGATATGGTCTATCGGTCTGATAACTATGTGAAATGAATTTGTCTTTGACGAAGTTCACAGAAGCATAACCTCACTGGGGCTAATGGGGAAGTCCTCATGGACCTTTCATCTTATTCTGAAACTGAAGGAAAGTGAAGGAGCAATTTTAAGGGTCCAAATAATCTGTTGACCGCTAAATGCTGCAATATCCATTCAAAAAGGGAAACTTCACATAAAAGGACAAAAATGGTATAATTCCACTTATATACATATGCTCCATAGGGACAGAAAGTGAAACAGTGGTGACCAGGGGCTGGGCAGGGAGGACGGGGAGTTATGGCTTAAATAGGTTCAGAGTTTCAGTTGAGATGATGGAAAGTTCTCAAGATGGATGGTGGTGATGATTGCACACTAATGCCACTGACTGTACACATAACAATGGTTAAGAGAGGGGCTCCTGAGCGGCTCAGTCAGTTGAGCATCTGAGAATCACAGTTTGTGAGTCTGACCTCTGCACTGGGCTCTGTGCTGACAGCTCAGAGCCTGGGGCCTGCTTGGAATTCTGTGTCTCCCCATTTCTGCCCCTCCTCCACTCATGCTCTGTCTCTCAAAAAATGAATAAACATTAAGAAAATAAAAATGTTTAAGATAGTAAATTTTATGTTACACATATTTTACCACAATAAGTGAAAAAGAAAAATTTATTTAAAACATTTGGGCCATTTCCTATTGAATAACTGATTTGATTGAGGTTTTTGAGGAACTGTCAGCAATGCACAGAACTCAAAGATATAGATTGTGTCTTATCACACATCCCTAAGAAAGGAAAAACAGTTATTGGTGAAGACTTTTATTCCTTGGTCACTTCTAGATTGATGTGAAGCCAAAGCAAAGTTTAAAAAGAGAGAAAGAGATTCACATTAATCACATAGTCCATATTTTACTAAAACAAGGCATTGCTACATCTAAGTATACCCTGTTCCCTGAAAGAGAATGGGGACAATTTTATCAGCCAGAAGTGAGCTCCATAATACTGTAAAACAAAATCATGGGTAGGACTAATCAAACAATATGATACCCAGAGGGTAAAGGATCCTTACGTTACACTGCATGGAGTCAAGACAAATGTACGCACAAGAAACAGCAGGGCTGAATCCATTGTGAAAACATTTGCTATTTGCAGTACAGAGGAAAGCGAGAGGAATTTTTAGTTAGCTAAAAGGACAGTAAATATAAAGCAACAAAAGACAAATTTCAAAACCATATGAAAAGATTATTAACTTTGTATCATCATCACTATAAATCTCTAGGTGACAGAGGGGTGTCTGGGTGCCTCGGTCGGTTAAGTCTTTGACCCGATCTTAGTTCAGGTCTTGAGCTCAGGGTCGCCGGTTCAATGCGACGTCAGCGTCACATTGGACTACACACTACACATGAAGCCTACTTAAAAAAAAAATAGATGATGGGGCATCTGGTGGTTCAGTCAGTTAAGCATCCAACTTCAGCTCAGGTCATGATCTCACGGTTCTGTGAGTTTGAACCCCACATCAGGCTCTCAGGTGGCAGCGCAGAGCCCACTTCAGATCCTCTCTCTCTCTCTCTCTCTCTCTCTCTCTCTCTCTCTCTCTGCCCTTCACTTGCTGATGTAGGCTCACACACGCACGTGTATGTACACTCTCCCTCAAAAATAAAAAATAAATAACCATCAAAACTTTTAAAACAGTACATGATAGAGAAAACATGACATTCTTTCTATTTTCAAAGAGCTATGGCATTTGAACTGAGTTAGTATAGTATATTTCAAAACAAGGTATTGGTGAAACCATAGGTATGATGTTCTAACTGGAAGGGATAAAAAAGGACAAAATTCTTTCAGATTACGTCAATTTCTTGAAAAGGAGTCACTCATTATGATCATAGAAGCAAGCGCATTCCCAATCTAAGAGTCATCCCAGTAGATTTTGTGCAATAGTGGAAATCTCCAATGCCCTCACTAAATAAATGGAAGGGTCAGATTGTTTTCTTTAGTAAAACAGAAACTGGCATAATTTTGATATAAGCGGTTTGTTTATTTCAATCACTGCCTTGAAGGCTTTTCTTTTTAATAAACAATACCTGTTCCAAATATCTCCATTTTTTATCTGCAAAAAGTTGTAAGTTGTTTTACCTGAGCGCCTAAGACCCCTTGCTGAACTCTGAATGTGGCAACAAAGAAGAAAGAAATTGTATCTTTGAGCCCTTGGGGGTCTGACAGTGCCTTGGGGCACCAAGATACCCTATGCCCACAGGATGTGAATGCTTCAGGGCCAGTCTCCTGGGGAGCAGGTAGATTTCCCCCAATTCTTCACACATAGCAGTCTCTGCCATCTGAATTTTGTTCCCTTTGTTTTCTTTCTTCTTTGCTCTACAACATGGTAGCTTGGTCTCAGAGGAACAAGATTTCATTTCTTTCTTAATCTTCTTCCCACCCCCCACTTACACCTTTTCCTGCTTCGTTATTGAGGTAGCTATGCCAATTCTAGTTCTTTGGTTGTTTTCTTGTTTGTTATCTTACTCTGGGAATTGGATTTATTGATCCAGTGACTACTCAAAAGCCAGACCAAAAAAAAAAGAAAAAAAAATAGTTCTATTGGTTTTCTATTTTGTTCTAATATAAATAGAGATTACTCTTTCTTCCATTAAGAATTTAAAATTCAAAACTCAATCTATCTTATCCACTGTCCTACCAGAATGACACTAAGTCCAAAATACTTTCTATACACTAAATAACTTCTGTTTTCACAATTATTGATTTTTTCACTTAGTCAAAATTAGATGCACATTGTTATGTCTTAGCTGAGATGTGCACCCTCAGGTTCACGGGAACACACACATGTCCATGGGCACACACTATGAAACCATCTTGGTTTGAGTTCTTTTTTTTAATTTTTTTTTTTATCGATTTATTTTTGAGAGACAGAGAGAGACAGCGGGAGCAGGGGAGGGACAGAGAGAGAGGGAGATACAGAATCTGAAGCAGGCTCCAGGCTCTGAGCTGTCAGCATAGAGCCCGACACGGGGCTTGAACCCACAAACTGTGAGATCATGACCTGAGCCAAAGCTGGACTCTTAACCGACTGAGCCACCCAGGCGCCCCTTGGTTTGAGTTCTTAACATGCTCTCAGGAAATTCTAACAAAACTTTCTCACAAATATAACTCCAGTAACTAATGCCTAACAAAAGACAATGTGTTGATGTAAATACATCTACAAAGTGTTATGAACTCACTTATGGGGTGTTCTCAGTCATAAACAACCATATTCTTTTTAGCATTCGCTGCTGAAGTGCACAGTGGTAGCAGACACAACACACAAAGCCTAAAGGAATGAGAACATTTGGTTCATGGAAAGAGTAAACAGATTTTTCAAATATATTATTACTCAAGGAAATAACCTGGAATGTGAGAAATGAATGGAAAGAAGCATGGTTATTAATGCATTTTCTTTTTCAAAATCCTGAAAACCGGCCATATGTTCCCCATTATGAATATGCAGATGGTCTCAATGCAGTTATTTTTCTCTAATTAAAACCATCAGGGTAAAATAATGCAGTAGTTTAGGAAGCTGAGTCAGCTGGGTCTCTTTCTTCCCTTCTCCAGAAGTGCACCAAAGCCTCTACATATCCCTATAATTTGGGGATTCTTGCTGGTAAATGAAAAAGAGAGACAAGCAAAGCGGCAGGAAAAAGAGCTTTAGTCTTGCACGCTTTGTGGTAAATTGTGCTCTTGGTGAAGACTGCAGCTCACAAATGGATATCTCTTAGATATTTTTGTGTAGAATCCACCTTTGGCATTTCATAAGCAATAATTCCTCTGAATTCAGCACGCTTGCTATGTCTGCCCTTGATCCAATACAATATTGTTGAAATCAAGTGTATCAAGTTAACCTGTCGGCCTTGCTTACAAGTGCCCTCAATGTCAGCTCAAGCTGAGCGTGTCAACTGGGCCTGGTTGAATTGCTCAAGGCCAAGGTTTGACATTCTATTATAAGATACCATGTACTCCTCTTTGATCGGGATGGACGATGGATGACATGTATATGAACTATCACTGCACTTGGTCTTCATCTGCAAACAACTCTAAGAAAACGATTCTGTCCCAGCCTCTTTCTCTCTCCCCTCTACAATTTTCATTAACTATGGCCCTGTAACTACTACCATAGTCCTACCTGAATTTTATTTTATTTATTTTTATTTTTATTATTTTTTTTTACTTTATAAAGTTCCATTTCCTACATAAAAGGTAGCTACTTTTTTGCATGGACCTCAAGCATATTGTAGTATAGAGGTGGAATTTAAGGAAAGGTATTAAGCAGGCTGTGTTGTAGCCTATGAACAAGTAATATATTGTATCATTTATCTTGAATGTATCATAGATAAGCTGCTATATAACGATTGCCACTTCAGATAGCTGTGAAATTAG